>NC_089324.1:9119743-9266334 GCF_036669915.1 Pocillopora verrucosa
ATAGTGTAATAAATGACCTCATCATCTCAACCAACACATGAATATTCATCGATTTACTAGGAATTCTTCCTTTTAGGATGTTATTATCAACAGTAACAAGGACTTTTGAAACGTCTAAGAAAGCCCACTTGTGCAATACGATTGACCTTATATCACCTTGAGTTGTCAGCGAGTTATGCTCGATCTTGAGTTGCAGAATGCCCTTTTAAAATCCGAACTGAATCTGAAGAGAATACTACGTGCTCGTATACATTTTTTTCGAACATTTTGCCAGTTAGAGTTGAAAGTTCAGAAATCAGACGACAACTGAAGTGATCAAAATTTTCCTTCCCTTCCCTCACCTCCCTTATCAAAAATTTTGACAAAAATTGGAAAAAATACCTTCTTGCAGTCTTTGGTTGGTATCTACTGTCAGCACTTCATAAAGGTAATGAGATGCAAATCTGACAAACTTAATGCCGCGAATGCCTTAGTCGATTTTACCACAGCAGATTGATAATTTTGTCACAGAGTTCGCTTTAGAAATATCATGAAACATAAGAATATTCACAAAGAGGCAGCTGATGCATGTTCGCTGAGAGACCATTGTCAATTGCTGATTACTCATTTGCCAGAGTTTTCCCAAACTCGATAAATAGATTGTGCGCTGACAACCAGTCCTTTGTTTGCTTATTATTGAAGGATGTATTTCTAATTGAGCTTTGAGAACCATTTCCTTTTCTGTTTATT
Source organism: Pocillopora verrucosa (assembly GCF_036669915.1). Taxonomy (NCBI): domain Eukaryota; kingdom Metazoa; phylum Cnidaria; class Anthozoa; order Scleractinia; family Pocilloporidae; genus Pocillopora; species Pocillopora verrucosa. The sequence goes on from NC_089324.1 coordinate 9,120,473, forward strand.
CGTGTTCCTCTAAATGTTCAAGTGCTTTTATCTCTATCGACTTAAGTCGATCTGTCTGCCTCACTGGGTAAATTGTACACGCAACTTTAAAATTTTAGTTTCGCCTATTACTGCACTTTAGTTATTTACCCAGTTACTCAGGTAGTCGTTATCCCGTTCTGAAGTGAGGTCTAAATGGCTTATGCTTGCCTTCAGTGAAAACTAGATGAACTGTGGATACCCACGCTTTCTCTTGTCCTTCTGCCGCCTCAAAGCCTTCCAAACCGGAGCATGACGGTCCACCCTCACCACATCATTTACAAAGGTTTTAAAATCAAAGCCAGATAAATCTTAAAGGAATGCATCATGGGAGAGGTGCGAAAATTCTCAAAGATATTCAGTGAAATGTTTTAGCTATCGTGGAGAACACTAGGAGGGGGTCCAAAATTTCTATCCGGCAAATACCCGATTGAAGATAACCCTTTAACAATTATTAGAGCACAAGATCGTATAAGTGTTAAATGACGGAGAAGGCGCGATCCCTTTGTTATAGCTGGTAAAACACCTAAATCAAATACCTTGTCTGAGTATTTCGAGCTCTGCGTGTCCTCGTTATACTTAAGAAAAACTACATTGACATCTCCAAGGAACTAAAAACTTCTTCCCTTACTTTTCAAACTCTGTAATAGCTTTTCAATGGTTGTATGAAGTGATGGCCCATCACCTTTCGGAAGTCTATGTAAAAAGCCAACAACGAGATTTCTTCTTTTCTTGCGAAATGCAGTCTAAACTGTATTAAGCGGCACCGTATTAGGCGGTCACCCTGTATTAAGCGGTCACCCTGTACTAAGCAATTGGTTTTCAAAGTCCTGAAAATTTGTTTCCCCTTTAATCACTGTAATTTTCACCTCTATTGAGCGGTCGCGGTTACCTTTGAGTGGGTCGCAACGGCCTGTTTGTATTGTCCTACAGCTGTATTCGGAGGGCACTGAAAGCGGAACTGTTCAAGTAAAACTAAGAATTATCTTTCAAGTAAAAATTTAGTCCATATATCTCTCATTCTATCTACCTTTTCACGCAAGTGTGAAGAGATATTTAGCGATCACTTTTTTTTTTTTTTTTGTGAGCTGCTGCGATATTTTCCTTCTCTCTCCTGAAATTCGAATTTCTATGAGTATCGTTCATCTTCCCCGATCGCTTGAAAATGAAAAGAATAAGAGCGAGGAAGAAAACGTCAGGCTAATGCAGGATCCTAAAAGATCCACCGTAACCATAGTCGCTGCAGAGAAGTTGTAGGGTGTAGAACAGCACCGGCTATTTTACTGCCAGTGGTGGGATGAAAAATAATAGTAAAACGAATCTCGAAGGCTACATGAGGGGTGATAGAAATTTTCACCAATTTTACAGCGGAATTTTGTAACTTCTAATGGCTTGCATAGGATTGAAAGTGGATAGGAGGCGAAAGTGTACTTGGTTAAGTTGCGATTCAGTGCTTATCCTCCATGGTCATTTACAAGAACTAGTTCAGTCTGTTACTGAAAATTAGTCATTGAAATAGGCTCCTTACAATATGTGTAGTTAATAATACAAGTATAGCAGACTATTCTGATCTAATGAACTGCAATTTTATTCTGTAATGATTTGCACCGAAGCGTCATTACCTAACGCAAGTGCTTGTGCTTTCTACTCCACAGATTTACTCATTTTTAACATCTAAGTCGTAGCTTTATCTTCTAGAATGATCACTGAACAACAAATGGCCAAAGTGGTCACAACTGGACTTCAAAATTCTGAAATTTTGTATATCTATCATTATCTTTTTTGGGACATTTTTAACCGTATCACGATTAAGACAGCAACTAAGAGGCTAAAGGATTAATTAAAAATGATCTTGGCCTCTTCAGTCCCGGGGGTCATCTTAAAAGCTGAACATAATAAATACAAGTGACGTAAAATAGAAATAAGGCATGCACATATGGTGTTAATGAAAAACGCTTGAAAACGTTCAGAAATGAAATCATAAGTTATTTTCACTTCGATCCTAAACTCTGCAACAAGGCCAGCGGCTTCTATCCTACAAAATCTATACATATCGCCGACAGTTCTATAAAGATAAGGTCTCGCACTGAAACACCCTTCACTTGGAGCAAAGGATCAATTCAAGGATAAAATGGTACTCCATAAATACCAAAAACTTCTACATGCTAACTCTATGTAAGATTCCCATACACCTTGAAACTGCCACTGACGCTGTAAAGGGTTTTCAAGAAAGACTCGTACTTATTACCTTACAGTGCATTAATTCATTCAAAGCCCCCCCCCCCCCAAACACCCCATTGAGATCTTGAACTCCTTCCCCCGCTACGTCTACTGGTCCCATGGAGAGAGATAAAATCTATCATCCCCTTGGCTTACAACGTTTATAGCCATGTCACAACTGGTAATTTCGTTGAATCGTGAAGCAAAGTGAAGTAAAATGAAGTAATTGACAGCCTCTACATTTACTCAAAGTGCAATTTTCATGCTTAAACTTATAATGCCGATTGTTTGAAAAAGGAAAGACAACTCTCAACGGAGACTTGAAGTATCATAAATTATATTAAATATCACATATATTTATAAGTAATAGTATTCTGTGACTTGAGCATATCAGTTACAAACAAGCTACTCTTTTGGCAGCGCACACGGTAACTTGTTGCGTCAGCCCAAAGAAATGGCTTGATACAGAAAAATTAATCTATTGAGTGTTTTCCCACATTTACAAAGAAATAAAAATTGTGCTTCAACTATAACTAATAGTTTCGCGACCTTTGAGATTGGTGTTATTTCCAGCGTACTTCACAAAAAATTATCAATAAATGGCTTTCCCTTTATTAACTTTAACGAACAAAGTGATCACAATGAAAAGGAGAAAAAACTGATGTAGCTGAAAATTAAATCCCTTTTACCTTTTCTATTAACGTAAAATGACTCAAAAAAATTCCCGTAGACTAACCTGAACTATTCCTAACTACTTCATTCAATACTTATTCAGATATAATTCTAATGCATTGCAAAATTTGCGTTCACTGGTGTTCCTTATCTAATTGCATAAACATTAATTCAAAAATTGAAATTGTTACTTATTTGCTAAAACAATCTAATTTAAACTACAACGATTTAGAATCTAAGACAGCAATGTTGCATTTGACATTATCTGTTAACTCTATGGTTTCATTAAACTTTCCTTTCTACGTCTAAATAACTACTATATAAATTATTCACCAAGCGTTTGACAAAATTACTTCATGAAAATTATTGAAATAAGTCGTTTCTCGGATCGCCGGTTAAATCTGTTGATGATGATGAGATGTAGTTTGCCGTGTTAAATTTTATCTGGGTTCCGTGCCGCCCTACGGAAGGAAAAAAAGAGATTCCACATAAGCGAGAAATAAAAAGTCACATTAGAAAAGAAAACATTGTTTTATATTTTCAAAAATAAACTGTGAATAACCGAAAACATAGCAAGTTAGAGATAAAAAAAAAACTGTATCCAGTCTCCTTCAAAGGACACCCTGACGATAGGGCTTAAATTTTACATTTCTTGGTCTTGTTAGACAACATACCTTTCTTGTCAAAAATCAGATCAAATTGCACAGAAATCGTCAAATAAGAATTTTCGACTGCATATCGTCGTTTGGAGGATTGTGTTTCAAGATTGAAAGTTTTTTCACCCTGACTATACTGACATAAAGCACTTCAAGTCGGAAAGTGAGACAATATCCTTCACCCGTCAGGGTTAAATGATTAATCATGAAATATCAGTTATCAAAGACAGTTACCCTGGAGAGCCCTCATGGGAAGCAAATGGCGCAATCAGAGTCCTTTTCACTGGAGTGCTGACTCTCTCAGGTCCAGAGCCCCCCATCCACACTGGCTGACGAGGCTCAGCTGTCCTGGGTCTTGGCGGCCCATCAACTTGAGAGGTAATAGGGCTTCTGAAGCTATGTAAGGTGTAAAAGGCACAGTTAAGCAGACTTTCCTGAACTAACCTAATCTAAACAGTTTCAGAGAAGGAGCTCATGATTTTTTTACCCACTGTATTTTTACATACTATTTTTAGACACTGTTTTCACAACAAGTTCAAAATTATGCATCAGTGCTAATGATCATAATTTATCCTTACAAATAGAGCTGCTAAGTTTCTCAGACATTTCACCATCTCTCTTGTAAGTCACAACACCACAAAATAGGGAATTGATATAAACACGTAGAGCCAATGTTATACTTATTCAAAGATTGTTTCCTACCTCCGTAAACTTCTGCGTGATTCTTGATCTGTGAACGAAATAATAAATACGTGAGCAGATTACCGCCTGCTCTATTACTACATGACATGTTTCCTACACGCCATAACTGGAAATTATGCCACAATTCAAACAAAGCAAATACAATTTACAAACCTCTTCTGAAGTTACTCGTCTCGGGCATTGTTAACAGATCTGTTCATAAGGAAAATAAAAAAGTAAATAATAAGAGCTTGAGTAACCTGATGTGAAAGGTGGAATTATGCAACAGACGGTTGCTGAATAGAATGAACAATATGAACCCACTCCAAACTGTTTTAATAAATCAAATTAGAGAATTACAAGTAAGGAGTTCAAAGTACTCCTTAGGCAATATAAAGGCTGACAAACCTTTGTGGTGACCACCTTTACGAGCTATACCAAGATAGTCAGATACTGGACCTCTGTGCCGCATACTTGCACTTCGCCTTAAAGACGTATTGGGTTCTACCAAAAACACAAATGTCACGTTAGTAAGGGTGCACGAGGTGGTTCAAGGAGTGTCAAACAATAGATTACTCTAAAGCTGTTGTTTAATCTCTTCAAGCAACGTGGTTAGGGGAAGGTGATTAGAAATGGAGGGCGACAAGGCCAAAAAAATGGTTGTGAAGGAGACTAGGCTGACAATAGACTTGTAAGATGACTTATGTTTCAAGGGTTGAAACAATATCCAATTTTGCATAGCAGTTAATATGATAAAATGAGAAATGGGCAGTTGAATAACACCCGTTTATCTCAGTCACTCAATTCGCGTACAAAGTGTGTCACGACGCAAACCTTCAGTGTAAAGTTTTCTCTCAAAATCTGTTTGATGTCTTACTTTTGGATCTTTCACCTTTCACCTCAAGGCTGTTGCATGTTAAAGGTGGCTTGAATTAGTAAGGTGCCTCAAAATGGTGTCCTTATCATTAACCATTTAACTCCCAAGATCGCGGCATTAGTTTTTCTCCTAACTGTCTGCCAAATGATTCTCATTATGTTAGTTTGGAGAATTTAGTATCGGATCAATTAGTTATCCCATAATTGATACTTTTCTTTATTCTAATCACTTGTCTGCATGATACTGTATAGATATAGTAGGGGGAAATCCTGTCTTGGTCACTCGCGGGAGTTAAAGAGCTAAACACGATTCTCTGATGGATCGTAGTTTCCAAGCTGTTCCTCGAAATTAGTTAAAAAAAATACCCAATTATTTCTTAACAAATTGCAACAATAAAGGACACCATAGCAACACTACATCCTCTGATAGACACCTTTTTTGCTTTATGTGCCTATAGCTCAAAACGAGCCTGGCGACCCCATTTCTTATAACTGAATTTCAGTTGCTATATTAAGATAAATCTTTGAGTGAAGTTAAAAATATGTACATAAAATGTAGAGTTAGACTGTTTAAGGTAGCTCTAAACTACGAAACACTATGACGAGAAAAGTACATCACTAAGTCATACAGTTCTCGAGGTAAAACTAACCAATTTTTCGTGAACTATCCATTGCATCAGAACGGTTTACAACTGAAGAGTCAGACTGTCGTGGGGAGTTGTTGAGAAGATCTGCCAATTAAATTCACCCAGTTAGGCAATTAATCAAAGCTAATGAAGGTTCAAACCGTATATCACTGTTATCTGAATGTCTCTTACCTGGATGGCCTCCACCTTTTCTGGCAAGTCTGAGGTATTCCGTGGAGTCCCTACTCGAGCTACTTACAGTCCTGGGGCTGTTTACCGGGATTGTATCTAAGAAGAATCACAATGAGTACTCAATGACTGACCGTTTTTCTCAATAAAATCTAAGGATCATAAGTCTGAGATGCAAAAAGGGACTGCCAGAAATAGAAAAGACAAGATTTCTGACGGACTGCATTACTGTTCTGAAAGAGGATTATGGTGAACGAAACCCTTCACGTTGAGTGGTACTTTCATTCATTTTCAATAGTGGATTATCATGTCTACTAATTTCAAAGAACGTTTCCCGCACAGTTAAACTTTATGACGAAAGGGAAGGATGTTATCCACCTGTATTTTGCTTCTTTACTTGATTTGGCTTCGGGCTGGCTTGGTGAGGTGTCATCATAAGTAAGTCTGTAACCGATACATTTAATAAAATGTTAATCATTCAACAACAGACGAGGACTAGCACGAAGTCTATCGCTATCGCAAAGGCAACAACTCCCTTTACATTATGAAATGAGAATGGCCAAGAATGTGATGTTTCACTGAAATACAATGAAGTCCTCTGAAAGAAGCATCCTCCAAAGGTGAAGCTAACGTGGTTGTACGCCGAACGCCAGTAAATTAGCAGCCAGTACAATTTTCTCGACAATATGTCACTGGTTCTTGTTTGAACGCGCATAAATACTCTTTGCCTTATAGAGATATTCTGTTAGTAGTCCAAGTTCCCCAAAATAAAAAGACCTGTGATGTACCCATCTTAATTGACCGATTGAGACCTACACATTATTTTTTGTTATTAAGAAACAAGTCAGAGAAATGATAGATATACAGTTTAAAATTTTCTTTACGCTACTCCACAGAGATTGTGAAGGTTGCTCAATCCGCAAATGACGAGGATTGTTTTTTTTTTAATCCTTAAAGAAACAGCAAATTCTAGGTATCTAAAGGTTGCCTGTTCCAAATTGTGTGTGAACAAGAACATTTTACTGGTTTCAGAATTGTTTTGAGTCCCTCCTAACTTTCCCTAGTACTTGAATAATCCCGACCGAAACAGAGACGTTACCTTCACTTATAGCAGGAATAAAGCACTCAGGATTACAAGTCAGCTTACCATTGTCCTGGTAGTTTTCTAAACCTTTTGCCGTGGAGGCAAACCCTTTTCTCAAATGAGAAACTTTCATTACAGCTTTTATCTTAAGACACTCCTGTTTGTATACCTTTATGTCCTCCTCCTTTCTTCGCCATTTTCAAGTATTCACTGGAAGCCGGTGAACTGTCCACGTTTGATTTTCTTGGACTATTAGCGGGAGATTCTGTAGAAGCGAATTGTTATTGTCATTAATGAGAAAAATAAAATACGGTTCCCACAAGGGAAAATTTGGGGGGATGGAGACTTCATCTCCTAACATTCATGAAAAATATACTGTTCACTTGGTTGCCAGCTACTACGAGGTGACTATTTACCTTTGTGGCCCCCTCCTTTCCGTGCTCTCTTAAGATACTCAGTTTCAGTGCTGATTTCTTTCGGGGGATCACCATTTTGATTCCGAGTTCCTGAAAATAAAAACAAACCAAGAAAATATTATGTAGCCCAAAAATGTTTGTAGATTCACATGTTTTCCTTTGGTTCTAAGAATCCCAATGATATCACCGTTAACAAACCGACTCTAAGAACATTGTCCAACGGATATGTCATTATATATATATATATATATATATATATATATATATATATATATAGAAGAGAGTATCTCTTTAGACTGTTTTGTCTCCTGCCAAAGGAAAGGATATATGATATACAGACAATCAATAAAGTAGTACCTTTTTTCCCTCGCGTTTTACTTCCATCAACATAATCTTGATTGTACCAGTCCCCCCCTTTCTTTTGGTATCTCTGTGGCTTAGGAGATGGTGTGTGGGCCTCCATGGTCAACAGATCTGCGTGGAAAAATTCCCCTGAGTACAATAGTATGGATATGAGGCAATTCTCTATTCTTACATAAAGTGCGCTTGTTCTTAAAGGAATGCTGCATCGAATGCCACATCATTTACTCTTTACTAACCTGTCTTCAAGTTGGTTAGCTTTCATAAACCTGAGAATTTGGATGTACATAACCAAGATTCTATGCTGCATCATCACGGTCACCTCGTTTCACTGAAAATTTGCTATTTACACTTTACCTTTACGTGGGGTCAGTTGATTTTTGTTTATCGATTCCTAACCTAACCAGAGCGAATTACTGTCAGTTTGGGCACAACAGGCGTAAGAAGTACGGAAAAGCGAAAGAAAGATGTTAAAAATTTGTCGCGAGCCCAATGAAAAAGACTTCTGAGTCACTCAAAAGGCTTCAAAAGCGCAGACCTTCCGTAACTGTTTTCCTCGAGTTTTTTCAACCTACTAACATGAATAAAGAGTTATGCTTAGTTCAACCGGTGGCTGGCTCTTAATTCTGATCATAATAAAGCCTATGGTTAGTATAACGAAGTGCTTTGAACATAACATGTTTTCGAATTGATCTTTTTTCGCAAACTATATTTATGATGCCAAAACGTTATTTCAAAATTTATTTAACATTACTTAATTATGCAAGCATTACACTACCATTTTCCGTAATGGGATTAACATTCACTCTCGTTCAATGCATTACTTTTTCTTGTTTTGTTGGTGCTTCCTTTCACACCTCTTACGTCACTCTTTATATTATGGGTTAAATTAGTAATTAATAAGCCTTATGTATTCTATATACAAGGCTAAAAGGTTAAAAAATTAAAATGTTTAAACCAAACGTTTTCGGCTGTTTGCCATCATCAGGGTTACAAAGATGACCGTCCACACGTACATATATATCTTCTGTAATTCCCGATGGGAAAAGTTTGGAGACATAAGAAATAACTTGTTTGTTCAAACTGGGGCGGAATTGTTGGATCATTAGTCCCTCGACGATCCTACGCTTGTGGAATGTTTGTGCTGAGGAGAGAACACGCCAAGTGAAAGAATGTGATGGGTTTTCTCGCAGGTGTTTTGCAGGTTCAGAGGTGTGAGCAGGATTTGAATGCTCCGCAATTCTTACTGCTAAGTTTCTCACAGTCTCGCCAATGTAATCAACGCCACAAGAGCAATCACCTTTGTAAACAACTTTGGATCTGTGAGTGTTTTTGTCTTTGTTGTTAAAGAGACTTTTGATTTGCCTTGTTTGCCACAGGATTATAAAGATGAAATTGAAATTAGTAAACTTGTTTAGTTTTTCAATAAACGTCTTACTGAGTTTTTCGTTTTTACCGCAAAACGGAAGCTTGATGAAAACTTTCTTTCGTTCTTCGAAGAGAAAATTCGGAATTAAGTTGTCATCTTGTGACGAGTCGTTTAGAAAGTTGTTGATTGTATGCGAAATAAAACGTTTCGGATAACCTGCATTGATGAAAGAAGTTTCTAGAGTTTTTATGTCCTTTCAAAATCGGTAGAGATGGAATTGGAAAAGGAATTGCATCACTGGCGCACTCCATAGAGCCAAACGCATCTCTACCGATTTTGACAATGCAGGTTATCCGAAACGTTTTATTTCGCATACAATCAACAACTTTCTAAACGACTCGTCACAAGATGACAACTTAATTCCGAATTTTCTCTTCGAAGAACGAAAGAAAGTTTTCATCAAGCTTCCTTTTTGCGGTAAAAACGAAAAACTCAGTAAGACGTTTATTGAAAAACTAAACAAGTTTACTAATTTCAATTTCAAAAATCAAAAGTCTCTTTAACAACAAAGACAAAAACACTCACAGATCCAAAGTTGTTTACAAAGGTGATTGCTCTTGTGGCGTTGATTACATTGGCGAGACTGTGAGAAACTTAGCAGTAAGAATTGCGGAGCATTCAAATCCTGCTCACACCTCTGAACCTGCAAAACACCTGCGAGAAAACCCATCACATTCTTTCACTTGGCGTGTTCTCTCCTCAGCACAAACATTCCACAAGCGTAGGATCGTCGAGGGACTAATGATCCAACAATTCCGCCCCAGTTTGAACAAACAAGTTATTTCTTATGTCTCCAAACTTTTCCCATCCGGAATTACATAAGATATATATGTATGTGTGGACGGTCATCTTTGTAACCCTGATGATGACAAACAGCCGAAAACGTTTGGTTTAAACATTTTAATTTTTTAACCTTTTAGCCTTGTATATAGAATACATTTTACAAAGCGAACATTATGGACAATAAGCCTTATATCATATTACATATTATGTTAGCGCTACTACCTTTATGGCCTCCACCTTTTCTAGCCATTTTAAGGTATTCTGTGTTAGTGTTGTATACTTTTGAATTTTCTGTGTTTTTACGAGGACTTCGAGTTGCTTCTACGGAACAAAAAATGGCATTTCCATAAGTGTTGTTTAAAACCATTCACAGAAAGAAGAGCTGGGCGCTATTTCGCGATATTGTTGAGTTTCTAAACTATTGTAAAATCCCGTTCATAGCTGAGTCGTTGTAAAATGTACGAAAGGAGCCGATAAGGAATCCCCCCCCCCCCCCAATACCAAACAGTAGCCATAAATCGATACAAAAATTAGCAAGATTGATTAAATGCAGAGTTATTTGCAGAATAGAAAAGGCACAAACAGACAAAGCTTTTCAAACTCCGTTTCAAAACGACTGAATCAACAACATACCAGAATGTCCGCCACTCTTCCTGGCCAACATTAAATAGTCCGTTGCACTGCTATTGTTGCCTTTAGATGGACTGGATGGGGAAACTGTTGCTCCTACTTACACAAGCAGATTGACATATAACTAAATAAATAATCTGAATCGTGAACTCAAACAGTTCATAGTGAGCATTAGTACAAAATAACTTTTTTCAAGTGCAAAAGCACTTCTTAAATGCACAGCAATATCGAGTAGGACTTACAAAATTCTGGATTATGAACAACAAAAAAGTGTGAATATTTAAATGCTGATAACTAAACTCAACAATTGTTGAAAAAAGAAAAAAGAGAAATATCTTCCGCGAGATATTGTCAAATATACGAAAAAAAGACCGTTTTGAGAAATCCCTAACTGCATGGTAAGTTGTTGCTACGGTTTCTGTAATCCACACAACATGACAGTAAGACTGCAACATACTTGTTGTGTCCTTATTATTTTGACTGTACCAGTCTCCTCCATTCTTTTGGTATCTCTGTGGTTCTGGGGATGGAGTGTGTGGCTCAACAGTTAGAAGATCTAAAACAAAATTCAAATGAATCAATCTTTACACAGTTCACTGCTGGACAGGTGTAACAATCTTATTACATTTTAAAATTTCAGGTATCCTCTTGACATAATTGAGTGTCGTTGGACAGATTGAGGAATGAGACCAGCGGAGCTGTCAGCACATGTAGTTAACTCTTATTATCATTGAAGATATCCTAAACAACAACAAAGAGTCCGCGATTGAGGAATGAGACCAGCGGAGCTGTCAGCACATGTAGTTAACTCTTATTATCACTGAAGATATCCTAAACAACAACAAAGAGTCCGCGACAGCAGGATTCTGCTTTCACATGGTGCCCAAAAACAAATTTTGATGTACATGAACAACAACATTAAGCAAGCATTAATCGTATTAGATCATTAGAAAAACGTACACAAAGAAAATTGTAGGGAATAAGTTGTTCGAAATTAAATCGACGCAATTTGAAAGAATACTTAGCGATAACTGTCACATTGCGATCTCTCACCTTTATGTCCTCCACCCTTTTTGGCCATCTTCAAGTAATCCGTTTCTTTCTGGGCGTTCATTGAGCCGGCCAAGTCTGATCGATGCGGACTTTTAGAAACCGTTACCATTTCTAAAAAAAGGAAGCAGGTTCATTCATTCAACACAGTTTGAGACCAAAAGGCAATTTACAGTGTAAGACAGAGTATTCACCTTTTCTTTTCTGTGTTTCTTTGACATCCACTCCATCATGAGTGTACCACTGTCCATCCTTCTTGTCATATCTGACTGGTTCAGGTGTGGGTGTGTGGGGTTCTAGTGTTAAAAGATCTAAAACACATGGCAATGTGTTAGGACATAACTGAGAATCACTAAACAATTCTACTAATTTGCTCGCAGACTTGTGATTAAAATATACCTACTTTGAAGCGGACGTTTCTCTACTTTTTTTTCTTTTTGAGCAATGAGCCATTTTTTTAACAAAACATCTCTTATATAGGATTATTCGAATTCTTCAGTTTGCTATGCACAATAAAGCCATTTTTTGTTCACGAAAGTGTCTTGCTTTCTGTCTTAAAGCAGTCCAACATCATCCTTTATTGGTACTAATACAATTGTATCTAACGGAATCTATGCATCCTGTGTCCATATCACTCTTAGCATCAGAACTGGCAAAAATATTTGTATAAAACATAGATCACTGTGTAAGGACTATTTCATCTCTATGCAACTAAAAAAGGCTAATTAAATAGTAACACTAAGTAACTACCAATTTCAAGAATCCAGCCTATTGGTTTAGACTAGTTGCTTTAGGCTGCCACTAACCTTTATGCCCTCCACCTTTCTTAGCAATCTTGAGATAATCAGTTTCTATCGGAATTTTTTCAGAACTTGGCGCACTCGATGGGCGTGGACTTGAAGACACTGTGACCATTTCTAAAAAAAATATCGCGTCTAACTTTAAGTGAAGGAAATCAATTGAACCTGAGTGCATTTCGTAAATTATGAGCATCGGTGATGTTTTAAACGCTTTCGGGTGACTAAACAACCCATAGGCGTGCGCAATTTGACATCCTATCAAAACATCATGAAGTGCACAAGCACTTTCTTATAATCTCGACAAAATCAATTGCCAATGATCAACATATACTAGCTATGAATTGTTTTTTAAAAACTCGACATTGAAGAACAAAACCAAATTACAACACTCAATATGTACACTCGAAGCGCACCCAAAATGGAAGCTGCACTTTGCACTCTAGGTCTTCAGTATCAATCAAGTAAATTGCTAAACCTGACTGAGGATGTTGATCTGTTGCTAACAACAACAGAAGCTCAAAACATATGGTGTGAGTTTTGCTTCCTTCGATTTGCCTCTTCGAGATGCAGAGATCATTGCTTAGAATACAAACATAGAGATCACCAATGAAAAATAAAAACACATCTAGAGCTATACTTGTTGCATTAAAAATGTTTCCTAGAGAGCGAATGCTACATTTTATCTCCCTCTTCCATAATTTTTTCCGATCCAATACACCGATCACAAACACTTTACTAAAGCTGGTAGACTAGCTAACATAATTATCTTGGGTTACGGTGACAAGCTTTACTAACGAAACACCAATCTCACATACACATTGTAACGCCAGAGAGCCAAATATTCTTTTTATAAAAATCATCACATTTTACCGTAGGGAATTATGTCACAACTTTCCATTCTGATTTAATCATCACGACGTTCGATTTTTCACCACGAAGATTGACAAGGGAGTAAGAGGAAAACAGTTCAACAATTATCACAAAGTTCTAGCGCAGGTGGCTGCTCACGCGACCTATTCTCGAAAGTTGCAAGCCCCCTTAACAAATACCATCGAGGGTTTCTGCCCATGGGAGCTTCAACAGTAATTGCTTTTCAAAATGCAAAGACTGACGAAACCTTTTTGATGCAAATGACAAATTGCTACCAAACCTTCTCAGTCACCAGATGGACAGACTGGAAAAGGAATTTTGCATTTTGGTGTAAGATAAAAATTCTTACAAACATGTTCCCACTAGCAATTGTTGATTGAACAAAAATACATGTATTCGTGTTATCGTGCTAGCGACCAGACTTAACATTTCAGTTGCTAAAACTCACTTCTCACTTTCAGTGGTAAAACTGAATTTGAGTGTAACCAAGGATTGAAACCGTAAATATGAGGAAGCAGAAACACAGACATAAGGAGAGTCAATTCAATGACATTTGTCAACAATGCTTTCAGCCTTTCCAAGATTCTTCCAGAGGTTCAAACGATGCAGTAAATTCTTCCCAACACCTAATTAAACTCACCCTTTCTTTGCTGCGTGTCCTTAATGTCAACTCCATCGTGATTGTACCACTGTCCATCTGTTTTATCATATCTGACTGGTTCAGGAGTGGGCGTGTGAGGTTCTACTGTTAACAGATCTACCATAGAACAGTTTCCCGTTACTATAAACATAGAGTGCACCTTCTTTATGTTCCTGGATCTTCACAATGACTAACTAGCCCCAGCCTTATGGTAACAATTCACTTTGCGCTTGTAGGTTTTAGACTATCACTAGCCTCAATCTCTAGTTCAATTTTTTTAAAATAAATTGAAAGAAACCACAAATTCAGATTGGTTACCCTTGGCAAATAAATATATTTTCATATTTTTTTAAACTGCTCCGGCATATTTGCTAGGTGCACTAGCAAACCATTGCTGGCACACTAGAAGAGATGTCTGACCAGGCTTGATAATGGAAACCCTGCTCGTTAACTTAGACGTCACGAGAACTACTATTAAGTACACAAATGAATAGTATTATTATTTATCAAGTTTATAGAACAACCTTTATGTCCTCCGCCTTTCTTTGCAATCTTTAAGTAATCTGTTTCCGTGTCGACTTCCAATGAACTATCAAGGTTTGCTGGACGAGGACTGCTTGCAACTGTTACCATTTCTAATGAGAAGTTACACCAACAATGTAAGTGTCCATCACGTGACATTCACTAATTTCCTCGAAATCCAATGTTTTTAATTAATGATGTTTTGTGATCAAGGCATGGAAAATATTTAAATTCTACCTTGCCCTTGGGGCAACTATTTTATGTCTCACTTTCTTGAGGTATTTTCCACAAGTGCCTGAGCTAGTTAATTATTTGTAGGGGAAAGAGAAAAGGAAATAAAAGACTTCTATGTTCCTACATCAACTATTTAACAAAAACTATTGAATTTGCAAAGCATGCTCACGTAATCTTGTCAAAACTTTTCATAAAAGCTTGTTGCTGCAGAGATTACACACAATAGTCAACTAGTTGCTTGATTTTCATTTCAGGCCGCCTGATATTGCTTTGGATAATACAAAAATGTTCAAGTTCAAGTAAGAGAAAGAGTTAAAACCTTTTCTCTGTTGAGTGTCCTTAACATCCACTCCATTATGTGTGTACCACTGTCCATCCTTTTTGTCATATCGGACTGGTTCAGGGGTGGGCATGTGGGGTTCTACTGTTAACAAGTCTAACAATATTATAACAAGAGAGCTTTTACCAACACTTTCAATCATAATAAATTTTTGACATAAATTTTCCACAAGAACATTTATGGAGTTATTATGCATGCACCATACCATGAATGGTTTCAAATATTACCTTTACGTCCCCCTTGTCTGGCAGTTTTAAGATAATCACCATTGTGCTCTCCTGCAGCTGATAAATCTTCTGGAATACTTTCCAGGGTCACAGACAAATCTATATAAAATAACCAGATTCTTCAAATTTCCCTTGATTGGAATAATATGGGTAAAGCACTCCTACATAAGCACTGAGTTGGTGCCTCTTGTTCAGAGAAATTGCAGTCATCGCAACATTTTACACTTTTTTGAATGAGAGGAAAATCTTCCCTCAAAAATAAAATCAGTCATTCATCCATACCTGTAAGGACACAGTATAAAATATACAATCTGAATGTTTAAACCTGTGGTTATCCAGTAAACAAAACACCAAGACTGGTATCAATATTGTCAAACTGTCTATACACATTCCCTCATGTGTTATGTTCTGTCAAATTAATTATTGATGAAAAATTACTGAATGTAAGGTCTTCATTACAGGTCTTGGAAAGAGCAAGTTACTTCAGTGTATTGTAGAGGGTCTCATAATCAACTGAATATCAAACTACCATTAACTCCCTATCCAACATTGATTGCAAAGAACTTGGGCAACAACTTGACTCATAGAGTTGGTGAAAAGTCACCAGCTGTATGAAACAGCTTCACAATTTTTGTGGGTCGGTCTACCTTTTCTCTGTTGTGACTCTTTTATGTCCACTCCATCATGTGTGTACCACTCTCCATCTTTCTTTTCATATCTGACAGGTTCAGGGGTGGGTGTGTGGGGTTGAACTAACAACAGATCTGCAAGCACAGATGCATAATGTACACTCAAAACATTTCTTAAAATGAAAGTAAAGAAATTGTTATCCAACATTTCTTCTACAAGGCCATGTTTAGCTGTGAACAGCCTCAGTCTATGCCTAGTCACCTAGTTTGGAAGGATTAGCCCTTCATCAAACCCCTCATTTAAGACCTTGACTGTCGCTGCAGATACCTCTACAGAGTGTGACTGTCAATGATGCGAGATTATCCTTAACTTTTTCATTTCAGCTGCAAAAAATCAAGAAACTACCTAATTTTCCTGACTGATTTACCAGTAAGTTTTGGGCTAGACATTGGCCCTAGTCTCATATTCCCAGGATTTCTGCAACACTGCAAAAATTTACTTGCCTTTGTAAAACATTAGCCCATTTGTAACAAACATGTCTTTATTTTTAAAAGATATCAAACATATTCAAAGAATGTGATGTCCCACAATTATGTAAGCATGCTGTACAACTCATCAGTTACCTTGATGTCCTCCACCCTTTTTTGCCAACTCAAGATATTCTCTGTTATTGCATCCTGCAGCCATGACACACTCACTGTTCTTCTGATCATCAAGTGACACAATTGAGTCTGGACAACAAAACATCAAGCAATGATTGCATTCCCATCATTGATTAACATGCATAAGGCACTCTCTCTGTGCACATGTAATTTTCCATTAATTCCAACACAACCTGATTATGTATAGTAATGCTCAGAGACGTGTAAACAAACTATTGATAGTGTATGTAATTCAGCCTGGTTAGCATATATCTGAAATTATAGTTGTATATTTAGTTACCAAGCCTTTGATTTAGAGTGAGGCTGAAGGTGACCTTGCTGTGATAGAGACCAGTATCTAGTTAACATGATAACAAAGTAATTTACATTTGAAAAACAGCAATTTAATGCTTGTATCATAATACCCTTAGCCTCACTCTTGTCCAAAGGCTTGGCAACTAAGCATGCAACTGTAAAATGGACTATTGTGACCCACAGCTTTTTGCAATTTAACCGAGTAATTATCTATTATTATAGACTGGAACAATTTTCCCCTGATGACTCTAGCCAACCAACGGTTTTCTTTTTTATCCACTATGAGAGGTAACTGTACACATACTTTGTGATGCTGCAGTTGAAACAAATAGCATCTCAATAAGTGATGAGATGTAAGATTCACATTCAAATGTGCTGGTAATTAGATTACAAAAATCAGGATGGATGGACACAGGTTCATGAGTGAATGTCAAGGAGAAGAAATAGAATCCACTGCCGGGAAAAGAGAGCCTAAGAGACAATTTTATCAATTAAAGTGGAAAACCCAGTGCTAACATTAATTTTAGACTTAACTTGAAAATACATACACTAAAATTTTTCAAAGTGTTAAAGCAAAAGACTTACTGCATGCTACATAATACTATTTACCTATTCGTTGCTGTGTCTCTTTGATATCCACTCCATCATGTGTGTACCACTGTCCATCCTTCTTGTCAAATCTTACAGGTTCAGGTGTAGGTGCATGTGGGCTTATTGTCAATAAATCTAACAAAAAAGAAAATACATGTGTAAGGGCTTTCCTAAAATTTTTTGAGGCTCTAAATATATGACTTGTACACTGTTTGCACAACAATAGTTAGTTTTATTACTAATTAACTAATTACTAGTTAATTTACTAATTAACCTTTTTCTCTGTCGAAGGCAAAATGTTTTTTATTCTTTCACTCCTTAAATAATTATCTGTTGTATTCAGGTATAAAAACAAACAACAAGTTACCAGCATGTTACATGCAGTATCTTTTGTTCATTTACCACTTAATTAGCCTGTATTTCAAGTGAGTGTTTTCAAGCCCAAAGGCCCAATTGGTTTAATTCACAACTTAAAGGTTTCCTTGCCATTACTTCATGATTCTACATTGCCATATTAATTTAAAATACTGTGGATACATACAAAAGGCAGCAAACTACAGAAAAGATACATCAAGTAAAATAATGAGCCTACCGTTGTGTCCTCCTCCCTTCTTTGCCAAGTCAAGGTACTCTGTGTTGTTTCCTCCTGCTGCTAGTAGTGTTTTTGTGCCTTGTTGAGCTTCAATAGATACAGCTAATTCTGTTCAACAAACACAACATCAACCACATAAATAGACAAATATATCTGGATTTCTCATTTAGTGATACCCTCCATGACTTTGTGATGGTAATACAATCAAAATAAATTTTAAATTTACAAGAATACTTTTACAATATGTTTTGGCATGACTACAAATTATGACTTGATAGGGAAGTATAAATGACTGAAAAATTAAAATACTCTCTGTGGCAGACATAAACATGTAATTCACTGCAGTAACCTTTTCTTTTCTGTGTTTCTGTGACATCCACTCCATCATGTGAGTACCACTGTCCATCCTTCTTGTCATATCTGACTGGTTCAGGGGTGGGTGTGTGAGGTTCAACTGTCAGCAGATCTATCACAGTACAAACAATTATGTCAATGGATCACAACAACTCGTGGAACAAAGACAAAAACAACACATTATATACAAAGGCTTGTAGCCTATCAATTCCATGGTAAGTTTGTTCTGCAAAACATTCAGTGTGTTCCTCTTCAGAATTAAATATTTCTACCATTATAACCTATTCAGTTAAGATTTTCACATTTTCCTGCTCTTACTTTTGCAAATGAAGGAAGTACAACTAGAAGTCAAGAGAAATGTTAAGATTAAATCTATCTGCATGGTTGTAAATCAGGAGAAAGAAACATCATTTTCATCCATAAAAACCTCATTGAACTGACACCTGAAACACCTTTAACCCATTATGCTAGGTGTTTGTCTCATGTAAGCAACACTAAAGCCCCTTCAAGCTTGCAACTTTCGAGTCAGCTGAGCTCCAATTCTAGACTTACTTTCATGAAATTTGTAAACAATTTGCTTCCAACAGAAAATATACTGATTTTTTTGGCATAGAGCTTTTGTCTTGATTGGTCACTTGCTTAGGGTTAGGGTTAGGTTAGGTCTTAATTGCTTTCAATTCATAGTTTTTCAGTAACAAGCAAATTTTGGGTAGATTAAACAAATGTGCATCATGACTTCTGAGTTGACTTGACTTGAAATTACTTGATAATCAATCTGGACGCGGGTTTGCCTACATGGAAGAGAATTGTAACAATTGTCTTTCTGTAGTCTCAATCTATCAGTAACATTTGACATGAATCTATCATGTTTTCTTTGGAAATAGTTTCTCCTACTGTTTTACACATACCCGTAATGTCTTTAAGTCTCTCCTTGAAAGCAGACAATCTATATCATTTAATGTGCATTGCTTTGGCTCTTTATCATATGATTTATGCAAAGGCACACTGGCTTAAATGGGTTAAATTTATAACAAAAAGAGGATCTTGCATTTCTTTCAATGGCATTACAATTCAACAAGCAATCACAGTTGTATCAATAATTGTTTTAAATCAGTACCTTTATGTCCTCCGCCTTTCTTTGCGATCTTTAAATAATCTGTTTGTGAGTCAACTTCCAATGAACTATCCAAGTTTACTGGACGAGGACTGCTACAAACTGTTATCATTTCTAAAGGAAAGAGAGAGTTGAGGAAGATTTACTTATTTTTACTTATTTATTTACTTTACTTATTTAGCACAAAAAGGACAAACCTTTCTAATTGTGCAATTCTCAAGTTTGGCATGATTTTTTTTAGTTTGCAACAAAAACCACCTTGAAGTAGTCAGTAAACATTCGGGAGCTTACATTATTTCAGGATCCAACATACCTTTTCTTTGCTGTGTATCTTTCACATCAACTCCATCGTGACTGTACCACTGTCCATCTGTTTTTTCATAACTGGAAGGTTCAGGTGTTGGTGCATGAGGATCAATTGTCAACAAATCTGAAACATAAAAAGGAAGAAATCAACATTTTAGTAGATCGTCTCATTCATAGACTGTAAAATCTTAACCAAATGGATGTATACATGTAATCTTATTGTTATTGTTATGTTTATCATGAACAGCACCATTTTCCATTTTTGACTGGATAGAAAATTATTTTATGAGATATCACCAAAAATTCTCTTTATAAACAACTACATGCACTTCACTTTGTGATGCAATGCAACTTATTTTTAGAGAAAACACCTTTGGTAGAAACCTCCTTCCCTTTTGAAGACAAAGAACATATAGCTAAGGTTGGTTATGTTAAAAGCAGTGCTCTGCTGTTTTTATTTTCCCATTTGCAATGCATCAAAATACGAAGAATGTGAATTAAAAGTTTTTACTTGTTTTACATGAAAAAATGCTCTGTTTAACATAGCATGTTTGTGAATTTATTTAAAAACATCCTAAACATAATTATTCAATCAAACACTTACAAAAACCATAGACAAGAACTAAAACGATCCAAAACTGGAAACTTTTTAAAAAAATTGGTGTAATTGAAGTTCACATCATTCCAATCTTTGAAAAAAAAAATTGGCAAATGCACAGTTCACTACCAGGTCTGCTGCTGAATCAAACCTTTATTGCACACAAGTTTTTACACTTTGGCCTGACATTACTTAGGAGGAATCTACCTTTGTGAGCAGTGTCCATTGTATTGTGACAGGATGATGCTACAAATCTCCAAATAACATTACAGACATTGACACCATCAACTGCTGACTAGTGTTTACCTTTATGTCCTCCTCCTTTCTTTGCAAGTTGTAAGTATTCTCCACAGTTTTCACCAGCAGCTAGGACATCACACTCTTGACTGTTATTAAGACTAGATGACAAGTCTGAAATATACCAATTCAAGATAACATGAATATATACAGTCAAGTGAATATATACAATAAGGTGTATACTGTAAAATATGCATATCCATTTCTTTCTCAAATTGTTTATCAAATCCATTTACATGTACCTATCCCCAATTAGTGAACAAAACTTATAATCCTCACATTCAACAAGAATTACCTCTCCTCTGTTGAGTCTCTTTCACATCCACTCCATTATGAGTGTACCACTGTCCGTCTGTCTTGTCATAACTGACTGGTTCAGGAGTGGGTTTGTGAGGTTCTACTGTCAACAAGTCTGTTGGCAAATTTACCAGATAAAATTAATTTTCCTTAAACTATAGAAATATGCTATTGGTGAACCTTATTTATTGTTGCCATAATATCCTAAAACCAAATATTATGGTTCTCAAAGAAAAGGTTATTCCCTGTGTAGCCATAAGTAACTAAAGAAAATTACATTTTAAAAGTAAAATCAACAAAGTTTTATAATGGATTAGAATGATTGTTTTTCCACAATATAAGGTACATTTAACTATCACAAATCATTTCTGATCAGAATGTTCTATGTGCAATAATGCTGGTTTTGCCGAACAATGGAGTCCATTGTTCATGTGTTGCTACCTTTTTATCAAGATGGTTCACTGCTATTAGCTACACAACACCTCAACCAATTAACAATTGGTTCATACATCATGCGTGCGTTCATCAAGATATGAAGTACACAGGAAGTTTGGAGAGCACGAAAGATGCATAAGAGTTGCTCAAGGCTACGCCTCAAACAACTCTAGCTTCTTGAGTGCTCTCCAAACTTCCCAAGTGCTCCATACCTTGATGAACACACAGCTGACACATGAACCAATTGTTTTATAACATTTTCAACCCGATGGAAAATTTTTTTCTAAGGGATTTGTTTGCTGACGTCATGAGCGTGCACAGTAGGAATATGAAGCACACTCGCACAATTGAATTTGATTAGACAAATTTACTAACTATGTTATAATTATGCTTAACAACAATGAGAGCGGATTTGAAGTTGAGATTTGTGTAATCAAAAAACACTGGTTAAAAGTATAGAAGATCCATGAAGCAAAAACTTCAACTTGTGGCATTCACCATTACAACCACATTAAACAACCAATCTTTGATATGAAAAATTATTCTTCAAACCCATCACACTTCTTCTTTTTTTATCAAAAACCCTAACCCAGAGTTAAAATATAATGCTGAACCAGATGTAGGCATCATAATTCCAGCCATGCTATGTTTACATTTAAGACTGACCTTTATGCCCTCCACCTTTCTTAGCAGTCTTCAGGTAATCTGTATCTATCTCTATATCTATTGAACTTGCTGTACTTGATGGATGTGGGCTCTTAGGCAGGGTAATCATTTCTAAAAAGAGTAAACAGGAATAAAACTTAACAGATATTGAGGCATAGGAACTGTTCATCAGAGTATCTAGCCCAAACTGGTGCAATAACTTCATCCAGTCCTTGAGAAAAAAAGCCATGAAAACTCAGAACCCTTCCTCCACATCATTTACATTTATTTTAATGGATGCGCCTGTCTGTGTTTTAAAGATATGAAAACGTGAGAGAGTAGGTAACGTTTGATTGAATATATATACTTCCTGGTAAGGCACTCCAATACTTTCAAACTTTCAGAACTGTAGTTGAGTTGGCACTTAATGATACAAACATTATTAAGTAATCAACACACTAAAGGACACAATGATACAGTCACAAATATACAGCTGTGTGCCCATGATAGACCAAAGAACAAGGTGGCATAATGAACAAGTTTTGAAACATAACTTTCCTAGGTAAGACTGTGAGTCTACTGGTGTACCTTTAACATACTTATGCTACTTATTATTCATGACAACTTGATCCATTGGTCAGTTTTAATCGCTATTTATACAATGTGAGTAAATTCATAAAAGCAGACCCATAAATGAAGCTTCAGTGCATTAAAGTATGTTTCATGGAGACTGACAAGGCAACAGCTTTTAAGTGAAGCTGTGATTGTTTTCAGTTCTACCTTTCCTCCCTTGTGTTTCTTTAATATCCACACCATCATGAGTGTACCACTGTCCATCTGTCTTTTCATAATTGACCCGTTCAGGGGAAGTTAGGTGAGGTTCCATTGACAACAGATCTAAGGCAGGAAATAATACAAAAATAATGAAATAAATAATTAAAAATGAATACCTCTTACATTTATAATAGATCCACTGATTACACCTAAAGGTGCTAAAGAGGCTCCTCAAGAACCTCCTCAAGAACCTAATGCCTCAAATCAGACGCTCTCTTTGCCAACTTTAGCAAAAAAACTCATTCAAATATCTCCTTTTCTCCTCTTAGTTATCATTGAGTGGGTCAAAACCTGACAATGTTCCAAAATAATGTTGCCTTCATTTCTTACAAAAATAATTTCCTATTCTGTTTGCTGCAGAAGTTACTCTCTCAACAATTTCTATACAAACCCTATAATCAAAGATAAGCTGGAGTAATGAGTAGCACTTAATACTAAAAATAAGGAATGGAAAATTAGTAAGCATATGACATCTCATGAATGTCAATGTATCAAGCTGAGGGATGCATGTTTGATCAGAAAATGAACTCTTTGCCTTCCTGATAACAGTCAACTAAATGCAAATAATGCCCAAATCCCCAAGTTAGTAACATGGTCCTTACAAGCAATAATTACTGTAGTGTGAACTGGAAACCCTTAAATTTCAATTTGAATGTGTTGACATGGGTACCTACATGTACTTTGGAATATTTCAACACTCATCAATTAAAAAATAAAAGTAATTTATTGCAAAGTCTGTCATCTGTTTCCTTTTGTAGGGGATGAATTCTTTAGTAATGATGTTGTAATGTACACCAGAACAAGGAAACAAGTTTGGGAAATATCATTGGTCATTTTTGGAAGTTTTTTTGACAAGTGCCAATAAGTATCCCTGGGTAATTAAACTGTACTCTGTGGGAAAATCTACCTACATACCAAAATAACCAAACTGTTTCTACTAAAGGGAAATGGGCACATGAGGTACAGAGGAATACTGGCATGAATGGAAATTCTTCAGCCACACTCTCCTGATGCTGCTATACCACATTTTAAATTATTGCAATCTTGGGAATAGTTATACCATAAATACTGTATTGCATACATAGCTGTGTATATCAGTGAAAACCCTGTCGTCCTCACCTTTATGCCCTCCCCCTTTCCTTGCAGTCTGCAGGTATTCTGTCTCAGCTTTACACTCACTTGCAGAATCGCTAAATGTTCGACGACGATTCTGACCAGATCCAGAGTCTGATGAAAGAAGAAACCATGTTAAGCTATGTACCCTGACTGAAATGTACATAATAGAATGGCTATGTTTATAACTGTTTGAAACTAGAAAGCAATCTAACTTCCGACCAGATTTTTCAACTCACTAAACTGAAAATCCCTCATCATAATATTTCACAAAAGCAGCAAAAGCTGGGTCTACAATGTTACTTAAAAGTACTTTCTGTACTATTCCTTGACACTTTTTGGTCATGTATTTCAACTGAAAAGTCCACTCATAATATTGCACAAAAGCAGCAAAAGCTGGGTTTACAATGTCACTTAAAAGTACTTTCTGTATTATTCCTTGATGCTTTTTGATCATGTATTTCAACTGAAAATCCCACCCTTGACACTTTTTGTTCATGTATTTCAACTGAAAATCCCACCCTTGACACTTTTTGTTCATGTATTTCAACTGAAAATCCCACCCTTGACACTTTTTGTTCATGTATTTCAAACAAGCTTAAGGATAACAAGTGGAACATGACACAGACATGAAAAATAGCAAACAGAATTCTTCTACATGCATTCCACCTTTCTTACTTTTACACAATTAAGTCAATGATTTATAAGAGGATTATTATGAGCACTGATATAATTTATAGAGTAAACAGGAGCTCTAAAGATTTCAAAGATTAAACCTGAACAAGAGTTGTTCCTAACATGTACATGTAGATGCACTTGACAAGTTTTTTAGGGGGATAAAAGTATCCTGTGTGGTATACATCAAATTCTTTGAGTAAGAAGCATACTGTATCTACTCTCTTTATGGAATCTGAATCATACTTTACCTTGTGGTCCATCTCTGATTACCATGTCATCTTGATTGTACCAGTCCCATTGTTTTTTTTCATACTGTTTTGGTTCAGGTGAAGGAGTATGAGCTTGAATGCTCAATAAATCTGCAGACAACATGACAATTATATAAACAAGCATAAGTCATAAGTCTTTAAACCATTGAACTACTGTGGTCAACAAATGTTCACTGTGCCATACAACAAGTTCCAATATATTTGCATATGAGTTACATGTAACTTATTTAATAAATGTGAATTGCCCTTAGTTTTGTTGTATTCAGTACATGGGGTTACATCACCTAGTCCAACCCTTCAATATACATCCAACGTTTATTTGTTTATTCATTTATTAGCAATTATATTAATGCAGGCTGGCCCAGTTCAGCTTCAAGCAGGTTTGAATGGGGGCCTGCTTAGGACATATTAAGTAAAACATGATGTATCTAGAAATACAAAATACAAAAGAAGCCTACAACACAAATTACAATTGACACATAGGATATACAATATATATGTTACATTACAAAGTACATTACACCAATTACATAAATGAAGTTTGAGAAATCTTTTGAAAATTAGGCAGTGAAGTTACGTTTTGCAGTTTACTAGTTAGAGTAATCCACACCTTTGCCCCTTTGTAGCAAAAAGAACCTTAATATTTGGATGTTTGGCTGAGGGCAATCACAAAAGATCTCTATATCAGGTATTGTAGGCATGATATTGGCTAGAAAAACTAAATCCATACAAAAGATAGGCAGGCATGAGACTGTACATTTAAACACTTGTAGGCAAGTGTGATATTTCCTGTGATTTTCTAAGGAGGGCCAGCTAAAAGTACATGTGCTGCCTGTATTTTCTACTTTACACCCTTCCATGGTACAAGCTGCTCACAGTTGCAATTTGTCCAGGTGTGTTTTGCAATTTGTCCATGAGCATTATACAGGTCTCCCGAGAAATGATATAGCAGATATCAAGGAGGCAATATGGTCAACTGCATGGTAGACCCTACTAAGACCCTAAAGGTAAACCCTTAAAGTCTTGTCAAACGCTATTTAAGATGCTAAAAGTGACAAATCTCAAGAGCCCTTGATGTGTTCCTACAAACCCTTTAATGTTCAACTCTGCAAAAGTGAAAAAAATCTATACACAAGACTGGGCAGTAGATACTATTAAATAACAAAAAGATTTATGCTCAGTTACACACAATGTCAAAGATAAGCTTGGATTTACATGTAAGCAGAATGCAAAAATACAAATAAGTGATCAGAAATAAATGTTCCAATATGTGTCATCAGCTAGGTACCTTTATGTCCTCCACCTTTCTTGGCCAGGTCAAGATAATCTGTGTGCTTTCCCCCAGCAGCTAGTTGTGCATCATCACCGTTATGGAGTAAACCATTCAAGGCCAAAGACAAGTCTGTTATGGAAAAGAAACCACCACAATTATCAAATTAGCAAGTTTGCAAATTTTGTTTGCTAGAGTACAATCAAAGAGCTACCAAACACTTCCAAGAATTCTAAATCATACATGAGTCTTATAACAGTCCATTCCTATATATCATCAAGAGGATAATTTACAATACTCAAACAGATTCATGTAAACCTACAAATTTGGGGGAGGGGGGAAGTACAACACAACTATATATGATCTTATTAAAGGTATAATAAAATCTTACAGATCTTTGTCAAAGGGTGGTTAACACATTTCTCCAGGGCAAGATGCAAAATCCAGTACATAGATTGACAGAATTAAAAAATTTCCCTTTTAAATAGTCGCTTCATCAAGTTACAATGGTAATGACAATGCTCCAGTGATGTATAGAAAGAAATAACCCATATCATTGGTTTGTCATCAACTGGTTTATTTCAATAGTCGCAGTCATCATGAAGGCCATGGGTAATTGCAGTTCTTTTACAATCAACTAATAATATGCATAAGGCTGACCAGCTTCAATTCATGAGGGGAAATACAATTTGTGTCAAAATTTACAAATGATACTGCACCTTTCCTCTGTTGGGTCTCTTTCACATCCACTCCATCCTGTGTATACCACTGTCCATCCTTCTTGGTGTATTTGACTGGTTCAGGAGTGGGTGTGTGGGGAACTACTGTTAATAAATCTAATATTTAAGAGGAACAGTCAAAACTACAAACAACTAATAAGCATGGATGCTGAAGTAGTTTTACAAAAATGTTTATTAGTACTTACAGGAGAATGTGTTTATATGTAGCACCAAAGAGCTGACTACGAAAAATGACTAACACAACTAGGATTCCAAGGAATATTGATGGATTTGGCAGAAACAAATCATGTAATTATACCTCAATTTCTTTGAAGCTTGCCAACGCCTAGCAAGCCTTCATGTAACTTTGCCCCAAAATGAAAACTCCATCATTGAGTTTTCATTTTAGGGCAAAGTTACATGATTTTTTGTGATTTTGAAGACTACACCGCATGGACATAATGACACTAGCAGTACTAGAAAATTATTCAACAAGTTAATCAATTAAAAACAAAAGATTACTTTGAGAATTCCTGACCAAACCCCAAACTTCATCAACATTGTTACTTGTGTTAAGATCTTCTAAGGGTTACCTTTACGCCCTCCACCTTTCTTTGCAAGTTGAAGATATTCTGTATCCGTCTCTATGTCTACTGAGCTTTTAGAAGATGAAGATAGTTGATCCCTGGACAATGTAATCATTTCTAAGAGAAGGTATTAAAAAGTGAACAATAAAATTTTACGACTGTGAAATTTTTACAATTCCACCCCCCACCCCACATTATGATATTAATAATACAAGTTGCGATAAGATGTAATGTCAAAGAACTCTCACCTTTCTTTTGTTGAGTGTCCTTGACATCCACTCCATCATGGGTGTACCACTGTCCATCCTTCTTGTCATATCTGACTGGTTCAGGAGTGGGTGTGTGGGGTTCTACTTTTAACAGATCTGTAGAATGAAAATTATTTGTTGGTTTACTATCACTCAGGTTTTAAATTGTCACAAACCCTGGTCTTAAACTGAAAACTCCAGTTTGGGACAATAACTCTGACTTATATGACCACCAGAGCCCAAGTATGCTTTGGCCACTGTTTCATAACCAAACTCTAAAAAAAAAAAAAACCTTACTCGACAACCTCATGTGGCAAATGTAATTGGCTGAGAATTATTATAATTTTACATAATTGGAAATTCAAACCCTAAATGAATTTAGATAACAAAGGCTACAGCTGGAGCAAACTAATTTAATAATAGTGATAGCGAAAAAAATGTGAGTAACATTATTTATTTCATCAAAACTATTTTTGGTGGGAGCTCATTGCCTAAAAGAATCTTCAGTGAGGCCCACAACAAAAAAGTGTCCCATGAGGCACACCCAATGCACTCTTCTGTGATCTGTTATTGTATACGCCCACAGTAGATGGAATTTACTTGTTTTATATGGAAAAAAAAATGGTGTTGGTAGTGAAATCTTCTATGCATCTGTAAGAACCAATCAAAATGTATAATTCAGCTTATCACATAAAGTGTTTTAGACTCTAAATTTTGCTTGTCTTGAAGTCATTTACTTTGAAGTTGGGGCAGTTTCAATCAATTTCTTGAAGCATATTCCATAAAAAAGTCTTACATTGTACCCTAACTTAACTCTCTCAAAAACATACTTTATACTCTCAGCACTCTTAAATTGAGGAATAAAACTTCCCAAAATGACCCTGCTGGTTTATTTTGAAATGTTTTACAAAGTTCATGTAGTCTTTGTAAAGTAGCTCTGTCAAATTTATAACATGAAGGGAGGAAGTTACAAGTAGCCGGTTTATGTTGGTTTCTGTAGTTCATGATCATCTCCTTCATGGTAAACAACTGCATGGACTGACATTTTATTTAAAAAAAATTAAACACAAACCTGCATGTCCACCACCTTTCTTTGCCATCCGAAGGTAATCAGTATCATTTTCTCTAGTACCATTAATTGCCATATACCCATTCAAACCAGACGGTGAGGCTGAAAAATCTATAAATGGCCAACCAGTATTTTAAACATATATTTAAGATGTATGATGTTAAAAACTTGAAAAACTGTTTGAGAGGTCTAGCTGAGTTGATCACTTTGTTCATTCTAATAAACTGCTTTAAATGGGTTTCATCATTGTACAATAATTTGCAAAAGTAGTGAAAGCCAAATCTGGAAAAGATTACAAATTTGGGGATTTCAATGAAATATGATGAACCTTAGTTCACAGCCAAATTTTTGTAGAACTCCATTGTTTTGGCTGATGTGTGTTTTTAAGTGCTATTTTCCACACAAGTTTAAGCAGAAGCATGCCAATTTTTCTGACAATTAACCCTGTCTCTGCACTCTTCCTTGTACTGTCAAATAAGAAGACAAGTCATCATGGTAAAAATAATTGTACCTGATTGCAATGTGATAGATTCATTATGGTGTATCACCATGACTGAGGTGAACTATGTGAATTTGAAAAAGCAACATAGTGAAAAGTCTTTCAGCTACAGGCTTTGAAAGTGTTTCCTTTGAGTGAACACATTGCTTTACATGTTTACATGTTGATTTCACAGCTTTTTGGGTAAAATTTCTTCTCAAATTCCAGACAACAAAAAATCAAATTTGTGCATTTCACTTGTTACACATACTTTTGCACAATATTGTACTTTTGGTTGTTTCTCTTTACACATCAACATCACATCCAGATCATGATGCCTAAAATAAGCAACTTACAGTGTATATTTACAGAAATCATTAATGATTGGCCTTACACTCACATCTCTCTCAATTTTTACTTTGACTTTTCAGTCATTATACAACGATATCCATCTTTGTACAATATTAACATTTTGGGGAGTTATAAAATATATATATGCTTACAAGACTTATGAGACCTCACATGTACTTACAGACAGGAAAGACCACCATTTTTATATTATTTTGAAAAAAAAACATCTTTCTCTGGTCATTGACCACAAACCTTCATAACCAAGACTATCAACATATAAGTCTTGTCCTTCCACATCTGACAGGCCCCTTTGTGTGTTTGGGATGGAATCTTCTTCCTCCCTCAGTGAAGAAAAGTCTAATGCAAGAGGAGTTGGCAGACGGGAATCCCAAGACTCATCCAAGGAGGAATAATCTTAAAATAAAATTGAGGATTACACATTTATTAGCAAAAACAAAGAGGCCACTGACCACAGGGATTGGGAAGACTGTGCACCATGCAGTAATGAAAATAGAAATTTTCTGGAAAATGTTTAGAAGATTTGTAGACTACCACAATGAGTTCTGGAAAGCAGACAAATATAGATTAACAGTACAGCTGTCAGAGGAAAACCACAGAAAACATACTGCTTGCTTTAACCTCTGTAACCAGTTTTTTCAAGATAAATTTATGTGAATAAGCTAATTTTTACCTAAATTATATTCATAATGAGTTGAGAACTTGAGAAAGACAAGGTTTTAGTAACTTCCTGGTAACCAATCCCATGAATGACCATGCTCAACCTAATCTAATTGTTCAGAACAATGCATAAATTCCAGTAATATGCCTCAAGAGGCATAAAAAACAATTTTTTAACAAATATATATTTATGCACAGCATTGTTTTCATTCCTGATATAAAGCCATTGTTATAAAACCCTTGGTGTAGAGAACTATCACTTTTCACATTTTCTTTATAAGATGGCAGGCAATTGTGCTGTCAGCAAGATCAATGTTTTCCTCGCAGGACAAACAATAAACTTTGCCACAACCACACAGTTAATTTTTCTAGATATGGCTTTGCTGATTTCTCACAACCAAATTTGTGTTTCTATTCAGCATTACAAGTAACATGAAACTAAATAACATTATCCATTCTTTTACAAAATAAATTGTGTTTGAAAATTACTCCTCTGTATTAATATGCAAGTATTTCTTGACACACATTGAGAAAAAATTAAGAAAAAAACTAAACACACAAAGGCCATCAAATAAGATTAAGTTATTTACGAAACATTCTACCTGTTTAGGTCAGGTTGGCAATTAAGCCACGACATGAATTCCAATCTCACACAGCAGCATGATTTTAAGAGTTGCCAGTAATGAATCTAAAGATAACAAGTTCATTTCTCCTGTGGTAACAGATGGGTTTTTTACCCTGTGGTTCATGGGAAATCTAATGTATTAGCAAATTGCGACAAAAATAATTTTGATAACGAGTTGAAATATTTCGAAACAAACCCTTAAATTACAGTCTGATCGAATTTGAAAGCACTATCTGAATTGATATCGACATTTCAAGTGAGTTGTGGCGAGATTGTGATTTATTTGGGTTTGTTATTCAACATTAGGCGTCAAGTTTGGTCTTTGTGCAGTGATAGTCAAGTAAACAATTTAGCAAGACAAAAGCTAGGCTTTGCATAATTTACGACCACTTTATGTAGTGTGAGACGAAACAAACCGAACGCATTTCTCGAAGGTAATAAGCGATATGGTGACCCTCCGGGGAGGTAAATGTTTCCTGTCGTCCCATAAGAGTTGAGCTAACACGACAAAATAGTTCTCACTTGATGCCAGACAGTAGATGATCGTTTACAAATAACCTTGAAAACTGAACAAATAGACCGAGAGCATTCGAAACCGTTGCCAACTCGTGCTATGGAATACCCCGTACCGATGCTAGGTAAAGGTTGAGACCCTTTGGACCACGAATTGTTAATTACCATCAATCATCACGCATTTGCAACTAAAGAAAAACCTCTTTGGAGGAGAAAACAACCACAAAGTTTGGAAAACAGATAGAATATATTTTTTCAATGGCGTATTACTTAAACCTTCTCCCGTCTCCTCCACGATTGATAACTAGAGAAAACAAATAGCAATGACGCGCAAAATGAAATTTGTGTCACACAGAATAATTTTTCGCTTTCTTGAGCACATCACAGGAATCACAGCTCAGCTTAAAATATTGCCAGGATTTTACGGTTTTTAACGATCGCTTTGTTTATCAGCCCCTCCTACCACAAATTATTATCCGCTTTCGCGTTATAAGATTATCATATGTAGATGAATTCTGACGAGCAGCGGAAAATAGGTCTGACACAAGCATTCCACGTAGTTAAAACTCGCTCGTTACACAACGATGGCTTACTTTTCGATTAAACTTGACACTCCACAAAAATGAAATCTTTACTCCATTTAAAAAATAGAAAAAGTCAACGAATGGCCTCTTAGACAGCATTTGGACAACTAATGAACCCTAAACAGATTCGTGAAATTTAGAATGAATAATTGACGGCCAAGAAACCGCATCTCGCTCCAGCTTTGGAACCGATGGTGTTCATAGTTAAGCACCGTGCTCGTTTTGTGGCGAATCTCGAAACCAATATGAAATAAAACATCTGAAGTAACAAACTAAAAATATGACGTTCAAGTAAGCAGTAAAGATCGTGCAAAATAAAAACAGTTAAATATCGTGCGTCCAAAGTTAACGACGTCTCACAAGCAGGGAGACATATGCCCAGCTGAAAGGCTTGTGTTCGCCGTCCGCTTTCCACCAGACAAATTACTGATGGCTAAAAAAATTACACCAGAAGAAACGTAGACTACTCACCATCTATAGACTGGTTTTGCGGGGAGAGAACCTCCATATCCCGTAAAAAAGAGAACTCGCTCTGAACGACGAACGCAGCTTCCTGCGGCGAAACGGAAATTATTCACCTTTACTATGTTTTCTTCAAGCAACACGCGTTTAGGCCACTGACAACCGCGTGGGACCTGACACCCTTATCAACAACTAACAGCTGTCAGGGGAGGACTAAATTGAGCTAGTTGTTTCTTGCCACTTCTGAAATTTTAAAACAGGTCTGCTGATTTCTTGTGATAAAAACTTATCAAATATTTTCTTAGTTTAGACTCAATACATTTTCTTAAACTTCAAACATTTCCCTTGTTAGTTTTTCTCACAATAAATTTTAACTTATAACCCTTCCCCCGACAAATTTATAATGTCGCTGTGTTTGCCAAGCGATTGCGTTGGCGCGGAATTTGACGGAACTTGTCCTATATTATATGATTAATGTTGGAATACGTATCCGTGACTGTCTGCAGCTCCGTCATTATCAAAATTAACACATCGGACAATAAAGTCAGCCCTGAGGAAAAACACGTTCTAATGGCTGACCAATATTTCCTCGCGTAATTGCAAAAGTTTGTTTAAAAAATAAAAAGCCTAGAAACAATTGGAAATTCTTAATTATCCAAGAAACTATCGCAACAATAAGACTCCCGCGACGCTAATAAGCTATTTGTCATTGAAGACATTGAAATATGGGTTTGCCACTATAATGGAGTTTTTAAAACTGGAAAGGAAGATGTGTCACTTTCTGGAACGAAAATCTTGCTTAGCTTAAAAATTAATTAAATAGGACGATGATAATCATCTGTGGCGACAAAATTTCCAAAGGATTCTTTGCACAAGTTTTATTCCGTCACCTATGTTTATTTGTATATTTATCCATGCATTAAAAGTTCATGTTTCCACGACACAAAAACTGCTCGTCCAATTTGAGTGGGAGCGTGTTTACATAATTTTGACGAGGATATTGAAATTAAAAAAAGTGACAGACTTCCCTGTTGGGCAGCCGAAATGAAATGTATGATTTTGAACATTTTCGTTAATTCGTCTTCGTCACTAACTGGACATTGAAAAGCGTTCTTTATAAGAACTGGGAAACTAAAAGTTATCCGCAAATTGATTTATAACCATGACCGATTTGTTGCAATACATGTGGAGAAATGTAAACAAACCAGAAACTAAAAATAGCATCTAAAAAATAATGTGGGAATCATATCCTCAAGACTATTCCATTTTACACTCAAATATTATAATGAGAGATTTAAGTACCAGTCCTTCCCCTGGTGAATCGCTTATTCGATGACGATTTCTAATTTAGTTATGTTCACTTATTTAAAGCTTACAGCTGAAACTCTCTTGATAGAAAAAATGAGCCAAGTCTAATTTAACTTTCAATCCAGATTTTGAAATTTAATATTTTAAGTACTCAAATTTGTTACCAAGTATTCACAAAGGAGTCGAATTTTCCAGAGGTAAACGAGAACTGACACGGCAGTGTTAAGTGCGGTAACCTGCTAAGTCAATCAACCGTTTGTTCTCATGAGAACGACTCTTGATCAGGGTTGACGGAACCAGCCAAGCGAACAGTTGAACTTTAAACACAAGAATTTTATGAAGATTACGAGATTAGTTTAGAAATATGTTCTGCTCGATTTGGTCCACCTGGTTGCCCCGATAGACATGTTGTGGGGAACTGAAAATTGGGCTTGACCTCAATCAGTCGGAACCGAGATGATCTTGACCGTTTTTAAAAGAAAGATTTGAATCAAACAGAAACATAACCCAACAAATTTGTTAGATTAGAGATAATCGACATGTTTTATTTTTACAAAGTGATCGTCTCAGGAAACATATTTCAACAAGGTCTGTCTTTTACTGAGTGAGTAAAAGGAAATATGTGATTGAACGTCACTTCCTGGGCGTTACCCCACGTTAGTCGTTCTACGTGATGAGCTGTTTCATTTTAAACTCTGAGATGATCTTTAAAGAGGTTTTACCCGTACTGATCATACTTTTATCGCCTTCGAGTAACTTGAAACTAAGTCCAAATCACATACATTTAAGATTAAGAGTCAAACGAATCTCTTGAAAGATTAAGAACAGCATAAAAAAATCATGCCACTATCGCCCCACGGCCAAGATGACAAACGACAATATTAAGCTTGATTAGAGGGCAAAGACAGCTGCATCCATGTCCTTGTCGATATGTTTTAAAGAATGTTTTGAGTTTAGTTTTCCTTAAGACCTACCTGAGAGAGAGGACCTTAGGCAGTAATTGATCTGTTGGCAATAACCACTAAGTGTGTTTAAATAGGACTCGTACGATAAGAACATGGAGACAATAGCAACAGTGACATCATCTATAACAACAAACGCTTTACAGCAAGGTGTCTGAGTCAGACATGTGGATTGTCCATCGCCGTATGGTAATTTCGTTTTAATAAAATTCAAATTGCTTCCTTTCTCTGAAGTTACCAACATTCAAATTCAACAGAGAAGCAAAATGATCTCACTGACCTGTCCTCTGAGCGCTGTAGCTGAAGTAACTACCTCGCAGAGAATAATAAAGTTTGCTTTCGCCTCCCTTTACATAAATTACTCAGGGACTATAATATTAAGAACTAAGCTCTCTCGGAATCCTTTCGTAATTGATTAACAACTCGTAAACCCTCTAAATAACATCGACGCGGCAAAAAAAAGTTAAATGAATGAAGAGAATAAATAATACCTTGGATAAAATATCATGATGGTAGACGTATAGACTTTTAGCGCACAAAGATTCCTACAATACACGAGAGGGAAACAAAAGAACAAAAGCAGCAAATTCTGTTCACAAACGGCGACCGCTTCGTCTGGTGCTCCAGAAACAAACGCCTTCGACCACTCCGCCATGCAAATAAAGCGGCTCAGTTTAGCAATACTGTAGTTTCGTAATCCTTTAGTCTCCGACGTAGATTACTGAACTCGATTCGAGAAAAATTTTAAAATCCATCCGTGAACCGTGTGACTCTATCAAATCAGCTTACAAGGAAGTCAATTGAAGGAAATTTTTGCTGGAATATCCTACATTTAGTACAGAAGTATCATGCCCAAAGAAAGGATCCCGCAACAATGCAATGCGTAAGGAGAATGGAAACATGTACTGAGATTATTTCGTGGCAATAAAAGCATTTTGTTTGATTATCACTATTCAGTAGTTAAAGTTACAATATCTTTCGTATCCTTTGAAAGGAAATAAGTAATGAATCTATTTCAATTTTGTCAGGAAATTATTAGACCGCTATTTTTTTTATTATTTATTTTTTAAAGTTGATCATCCTAAGAATGGGAACGAAGCCAGTGACAGGCACTCAGTGAGCGAGAGCTGAGCAAATGATAAACGTTCCGGGGAAAGCGACTTCATACTGCGAGTATTGGCTAAGTTGGATGAGGTGATAACTAAGAGCCATTGTTGTTGTCAAAATCTACCGAAGGAGTCAGCTGCCCTTCGAAGATCTTAAAGATCTATTGAAATGAAAATGAGTCAGCATGTGAGAAAAGATGGAACATAGCTACCAAGAACACAGATTGGCATTTCAATTAAAACATTATAATAAACAAAAATTGAACGCTTCTGGAAAGTAATTGAAAACGACTTAAGCCGAGGACAGATTTCAAGCAAGGTGCGCTTATCTACTGGCTTTTATTGAACTAGAAAGTACATAAGCATTCGACCACTTTAGCTTAGATGTAATAGATACTTCACCGCCAAAAGAAGGTTAGATTAGCATACAGTATTGCTTAATGTTGTTCTAAGATTTATAATATTAAATACAATGGACTCCCAAAAGGTGACTAACGTTAAGACTTGGCTGATGATGGTTTCGGAAAAATCAGACCTGACTGGTATGAGTTGTGTCGAACTGAGTAATAAGTATAAAGCACAAGAGCTAAAAACGGTATCGATCATTCAGTAGAGATAACTCAAGTTAAAATACAAAACTTATCACCCACCGATTTCTTTGTTTGCTTGTTAAACACAGACCTCTTTGTGATTTCGTCATCAAACCCTTGTACAATGAGGTCCTTGAGGAAAAGTAACCAAAACTGTTAACTGTGAATATATGAAAATCATAAATAAGGCCTGATGCTGCTCAAGTAGAATTAATTACTGCGAAGATTGCTTTCATATTAACCTCTTTATCCGCAAATTACATATATGATTTTCATGCATTCATAGTTATTGTCATTATCGTTATCATCTTGATAATTATTGTCATCATCATTATTACAATTTTCATGACTTTTCAAGTTCAGGTAAGTCTCGTTGTTCATGTCCTGGCTTGTTTCAAGTGGATGAAATTTAGGTGACTTTTTTTTTCTATTCATTTCTGTGATCAATTCAATTAAAAAGCAGTTTTCACAGAGAGATATTTGCTGTTTTCTGTAGTGTCTACAAGGACAGAATCTACTGGAGGACTTATGAGCAACTCAGCTGGATAGAAGAGGCTCCTGCTGAAATACACATCTTTACGTGATTACTTCAGTAGCCGGCGCTAGGTTGCTTTCCTCATAAACTACTTGACTTGTGCACACTTGGAAATGTTACTGAAAGGGAAGAAATAGAGTTTGATACACAGACTCTTTGATCCTACACTTAAACTGATCGTAGCCTCTTAACCACGGTCACTTTCTTGACTTACATATATATATATTAGTGTGCAAACTGATTAAATGAAAGACTGGATGACCCTTTGTCATGTCATTTAATCCATGAGATGATGTTCACCGGCCGATAAAAAAAAAAACTGACAGTGCTAGTTTAGTGAGCTAGCGCGCTTTCAACTGGTCCGCAAAAGAAAATTAATTACGGTAACGCATCCCTTTTGTTACTTGGATATTTCTTATAATCGTCTGTGCGTATACAACAAGGGTCCGCGTTTGAGGAATAAAACCCGGAGTGTGGTATCAATATACATGAAGACGTTAATCCGACTCTTGCGACCTTTGATGCCACGAATGCTGAAGTGTACTGAGGCAAGAAGAACACCTTTCACATTATCTGGAACTCAAGACAAGGAAACTACTCCAATTCACACGTTAGATCTTGCCAAAATGAAAATAAAAACAAAGCAAAACAAAACAACATCATGAGTCGAACGAGTTCTTTAATTTGTGATTTTACAGATGAATTGCAATCGGTACAATCAAAAGCCTTATTTAATTTTTTTTGTCACTGAATCCCAACTAGAATTGTTAACTCTACACCGTTAGAACTGAAGGAGCGTTCTTCGTTCTCTTGCAAAATAACAATATTTATTGGAAAAAACGAATTTTGAAAAACTTAAGAAATATTAGGAAGTTATTTTCAATGTTCCTTGAGAAGGCGATAAGGTCAAGTATCATAAAGAAAAATCTCAAAGCAAACAAAAAACAATACTTATCAAATAGGCAGAAAGATGTGTATGGAGGTAAGATAAAACTCACTTGACAATTAAACAGATGGTGAGTGACAAGCATCCACCCCAATACTTAATGAAAAACATACATCATGATCAGGTACTCAAGCGTGCTTCCTAATACTATTATGCATGCTTACGGCGCCAGGAGACAAGTACCTCGAGTTTGAAATTTTCCCACCACAGTTCCCGTCCAGCTTAGCTACGAGTTTTGAGATTTTTTATTAAACATTTTGGCTTTGCTGTTTAGTTATAATTAGTTATAGTTTTCAGTTAGTGCGCGGTGTTTTGGTAAACCCGAAAAATGTGCACCTCAACTTTGAACTGTGATCACCAAGTTAATCTAAAATTTTGATTTCTGAGTAGATTTTGGCTAAAACTATCATTAGTTGGAAATACGTTGTTGAACTGTTCTTATTTCATAAGAGCTTGTTTTATTTTAGATTTATTGCACGCTTTCTTTCTCAAAAGTTTTAAATTGAGAGAACAAAATCCAAAGAACTGTGTCTAGAATGAAATAAAGCAATTGGTTTATACGTCAGCAGTGCATTCATAGAGATATGGTCAGATATGAAGCATTGAGAAGTTTTGAGAGCACTCAAGAAGCAAGAGTTGCTCGAGGCGTAGCCAAAAGCAACTCTTACGCTTCTTTTGTGCTCTCCATTAACTCCCGCCCATGAACGTACACTGATGTATGAACCAATTTTCAATTCAACCACACTAATTATTACCTGTTTCAATTCACTAAAAGCTATTTTGTTTTATTTCTGATGGAAGACGGGGAAAATAACCGCGTTTACTTGTATTGCAATGGCCAGTTACCTTCTCTAAAACATGCATGGGTACATAATTCCCTTGCACGTGAAACGGAAATGCGTAAGTCGTCGTTGTTGAGTGGCCATTGGTAAGAATTGTCGCAGAAGTCCTTTGAAATAAAAACAATAACATCTTGTTATGAGCGTGGGACAAAGAATAAATTCTGAGTCACCATGAGGAATCGAACCTTAGGCTTCGAATTCCGCGCTCCGATGCTCTACCACTGAACCAAAGAGACTCTATGGTCAGCGAGGCCCATTACGAAGTTCATATACGACAAGCGTCCATCCATACTGCAAGGACCAGCGATGTCGATAGCGTCATGTTTGTAAATAGAATAAGAAAGATTTCCTATTTCTTAATTCTTTTTTTTTTGTTCCGCGCTCGTAACGAGACGAAAAAAATCTTTCTCTATTTCTTTACCAAGCTCAAACCTTATCTTCTTTTTTATTCTATTTGATAACATATTGTTTGTAGTGATACGATAAGTTAAAAAACGCTTGAGAAACGCTGTGGACAACAAAGTGTGCTCCGCTAAAGCCAACTACAGGCGGAACCTTACCCAGGAAAACGTTGATGACTCAAAATCTTTTTGGAGAGCTATGAAAATAATACTTTTGAATGACAAAAAACCAAAACAATACACATCTTAAATCAAAGTCGATAGCAATCCCAAGACAGATAAGAATGCCATTGCCGAAGGTTTTAATCACTTCTTCGTCTTAATTGTCAAGACAATCAGTGAAAAATTATCTCAAGGATCGTCTATATCTTGCCAGTGACAGCAATCACCGTTGCTAAGTTCTGAAGCTCCTTTTAGAAACAAAACCTTCGAGCGAAGTCCAGTAAGACCTGAAGTTGTTTACAATGTTAAAAAAGCTAAAAACGAACAAAGCTACTGGACTAGACAACATTCCTGCACGCTTGCTTAAGGACGGAGCCCCAGTTATTTCGGAGTGCTTGACTCTCATAATTAAACTTTCTTTTTCATATGGAGTGATGCCGGCCGGCTGGAAGACTTGCGCCGTTATTCAAGTCTGGTAACAGGGAAGAAATAGCTAGAAATGGATAACTCTCGCCCAATTTCTATTCTACCAGTAATTTCCAAATTCGCTGAGAAAGTCGTCTATCTTCAATTGTTTGGTTATTTAAACGCTAACAATCTTTTGTCGCCCTATCAATCTCGCTTCAGCAAGAATTTCTTCGCTGAAACAGCTGTCACCTTTTTTGTGGATGAAATCCGTAGATACATGGATAATGGTCTTCTCACTTGACCCGAAGAAGGCATTCGATACCATAGACCACTATATCCTTCTAAACAAGCTACAGAGATGTGGCGTTTGTGACAAGACTCTTCTTTGCTTTTCCAGTTCTTTGCAAGGCCGATCCCAACGTGTAGCGGTCGACAAAGTTTTTTCCACGCCCCTCGATATAACTTCTGGCGTTCCTCAAGGATCAATTTTGGGGCACCCAGCTCTTTTCATTTTGCATAAATGATACGCCCTCTTGTAATTGTTTTCCACAAGTTCTACTGTATGCTGACGATTCAGTGCATTTTTTGCCGCTAAAACTGCTATTGAACTAGAAGCAAGCCTTAACACTGGTATCAAACGTATTTCTTCGTGGGTGCAAGAAAATAAGCTTTTTATGAATATGAGCTAAACCGAATATGTAATTCATGGCTCACACCAAAGGATAAAGCGGCAGGGGAATGTAATCTTATCCTGTAATAGATCTCCTTACTTTTACGGAATCTGATTCTTTCAAATATCTTGGAGTCATAATTGATAAGCACTTGAGTTTGAACAACCATATTAAGCATGTAGTCATCAAGGTCTCGA
Organism: Pocillopora verrucosa; assembly: GCF_036669915.1. Taxonomy (NCBI): domain Eukaryota; kingdom Metazoa; phylum Cnidaria; class Anthozoa; order Scleractinia; family Pocilloporidae; genus Pocillopora; species Pocillopora verrucosa. Next base: position 9,161,217 of record NC_089324.1, read on the forward strand.
GGAAATTGGGTATTTTTATGCTTCTGAGAATCTCTATTCCCATAGCTGCAGCTGAACGCCTCTGTAAGACGATTATTTTACATATTTTGGACTACTGTGATGTAGCTTGGCACGGATGTGGAAAAATAAATTCTGTTCCCCTCGAGAGACTACAGCATAGAGATGCAAAGTTAATTTTTCCAAATTATAGTCTCGATACTAAAGAACTGAATGCTACTTTGGGTCTCGTACCCTTGATTGATAGGCGTAAACTTCACACTGTCTTGTTAATCAGGAATTGCCTAGTTGGTTCAGTAAGACTTTATCCATTATTTTTCATTATAATGCCTCTGGACACACCGTTTTGACAAGATGCTGTAATGGCATTCGCATTCTGAAAGTCAACGTAGATGCTACCAAGAGATCTTTTTATTTCATTGGTACGATGGAATTTAACGGTCTTCCGCGCCATATTTAATCAAAGGATTGTAGACTTATACTTCTTTTATATGTTTTCGGCCGTGTGAAAATTGGTAGTTAATTTTTATCTTCTAGACCTTGGTATTTTTACGTACGTACTCTAATAACAGGACCTCCTTTGATACTATTGCTTATTACACTGACAGGGTTATCTTGTATAAATATTATTATTACTGCTATTATTATTAATATTATTATTATTACTATTATTATTATTATTATTAAGTGTCTTAGGAGGCAAAAGCGATATAAATGTTGAACTCAGTCTTTTCGCGGCCAAGGTAATGCTTTTGGTTTAGTACCTGAAGTCATGCAGTTTCAGGATACAAAAATGTCAATCGAGAGTACTTTATACTCGACCGTGAAAGGAGACTGCGCCCCAATAAGAGTACCATTTTCGGAAGAGAGAAATACAGATCTCAGACAACCCTTGGACAATTAACATGTCCGAAATTTTAGATTTAAACATTCTTTTTCTTGTTTTTGACTGGTAATCTTACAAGTGTTCTGCGTCCCACGGGATAACCACCATATTCATCTGGACCTTAGGCTTTCCACGTTCAAGGCTACGTATAAGTTAAGTGTCTGAACCAGTCAAAACACAGAAATGGTTAAGGTTGTGCCCCTGACTGATGAAAAAGCCAGAGAGTTATGAAATAGGGAAGGATAAGGAAAAAGTCAACCTCGCAGCCTTACTTACATTATGAGAGCAATAGAAGCCCACCTATTGGTAGTGGGGACCTAACCAGTCTATAGGCCTGTAGTCCCGGGCCTACAATTTTTCCGCTCCTTTAATTTTTATAATATGACTCTAAAAAAATATTGGAAAAAAATGAACTTTCGTAGGGAACAGACCGACAACAAGTCGAAAAGCCGGCCACGCCCTTGGTTGGTGTCCGAGACAGTGTTGACAATGAGTTATTTTACGCTTTCAGATAAATATACGTGGGATATGTATGTGACCATGAGACCTCGACCGCCTACATTAAGTACGCAAATCCCACAATTTCCACATGAAATTCCTGCACCATATCCGTGAGGTATCATGAAAGCACCCAATCAAAGGGGAATTCCTTTATTGTCGCTACCCTTCTTGTTTTTGCGATGTACGTAAAATGAACGATGAACGGTCATGAAGGCAGTATCCCCTGCTAGATGGGCACTACGACGAATTGACAGAATGGGAAGCGTCCACTCAGAAGACCAAAATTTTTTACTACAAGGACATGTATGAAATGGAAATGACCTTGGCCTCCGCGTGGACTGCAGGGGAATGACGGAAATATACCAATGTTGCCTCTGGAGAGACCTGGCGTCAGGATTAGGTTTGATATGTAAGACACAATAAAGTTGGGAACAAGAAATGACTTTGGCAACAGAGGTGAAAAAGCGAAGAGTATTGACAGTTCTGAAATTCTAGCACAGAATCTAGGGCATATTTTTGCCAAACCTAAGGATCCTGTCACGAAAGAACAACGAACCGATGCTATTTATTCTATTCCGTACAATGACTGTAATCACGAGTACTAATATTGGTACACGTTTGAAAGAGCATCAAAAAGTTGTCTTCTTTAGACAAAAAGAAAATTCAGGTTTGTCGGAGCACACATTCCTAACTAACCATACAATTGGCTGAGATAATTCTAATCTAATTATAATTAATAATAATAATAATTCTTAGCTCACCCCTGATGAAGGCACCAGACAGGAGTGTCGATACGTTGGGTCTATGGATTGTAACTTCTCGGTCACATTCATTAAATCTTTAAACCAAAGTAGCATCAAACCATGTCTGATTGTCCACCTGGTTGCCTTGTAAACTTTAATACATCTGGTTTTCAGTGTAAGAATTTCATTTCTCCAGCATTCCTTGGCAGGAAAACTTTAATAGAACGAAGATTTTTACCTATTAAAAGTCAAGAAAAGCATTATCAACTCTCCATGGGAACGTATTTTAAGACGTACGCACGGGCACGGTAAAATGACACGCTAAATAATAGGGAATGGGTGAAAGGACACGGTGGCTCCTGAGCGGTGTGACCGATGGCACGACTTATCGAATTTTCTTTTGTTTCTAATGCACCTTAAAAACAGGGGCGCGTGTCAAGAGGAACAATACTATCATTGGAGTGTAAAATGTCACACAGCCTACTGAAGTGGGCAAAAAAGCGCACCAGGAAGTGATATAAGGCCCTTGAAGACGGAAAAAACGTGCTCACAATTTTCAGTTGAGTTTGATAGTAAGTATGCCATTCAAATTATTGTTTCATTCTACCACCTTTCAGGCAATAAAATGGCGACAATTACGTTGTGAAAAAAAATTTCCCTCATCAAGCGCGTATTCGTGCCTCTTGTAAATCACTTTGAAAGTAGTTTGTGAATAATTCAACTACTTCAGTCAACATCAATACCAAAGAGAAATAAATTGGAGTGAAATTCCGAATGCTGAAAAGACCACTTAATCAACACAAATGTTGTCGTTATGTTGACCTATGTTTGCACGGACGAGCACGAAGAAAAATTTTATCACAGTTTTATGTCTTAAGCACAGGTGTTCAAACGCGCGTGGAATGGTTCTGAAACACTACCAATCTAGTACCAGTCCAGTAGTTAGTAGGTGGTGCAGCCGATCGCTTTGAAAATTTACAGCAAAAGAAATCTGACTTAGTTCTCGATAGCAAACTATAATTCCCTAAGTTTAGTTTGATACCGAGTTTTACAGGTTCGGCAAGATGATTTTTGTTCTTTCCAATATGGTTACGCAGCTTTCTCACAATGTCTTGTCACGCAAGTAAAACTCGAGTCGTTATTCATACCTGCAGTCGAGAGTGCAAGTGGGCTGTTCTGAGTGCCACGTCCCACACAAGTCTCTTTGTACTCGTATCATGTAGCACGCGTGCCTTTTAGCACGTGCCGTAAGACACACTGAGAGTGTCATACACTGCTTAAAACAAGGCCAAACAAAAGTTACCGCCGAAGGCGATGTTTTCAGAGAAAGATACAGGCATACTCGGAAAAAGGGAAAACTCCGAATGCTCCAGATAGGAGTCAAACCTACGATCTTCCGATTGGCACTTCATCTTTCACTTAAATCGCCAGGCTTACATATGCGCATATTGGCAAATTTTTGAAAAGCCTCGCGCGCCGTTTCGTGACTCGCGTGGCCGTGCGTTTACTTAAGTGCACGTTTTCACGTGGAGGGTGAGGGTCACAAATGAACACGAAATACAGGGCTCTCTCATAACAATCACTTACCTGCCGTTTTAGGAATCTTTATAGTGCTTTTTCCTATTCTGTTTTATTCCAAATATTTATTGAATACACCACAGGTTTTCCAATGAATATTTTAGCGTAAGGGTTACTGTGAGCTTAACTACAAAATTTGAAATGTTGTAAAGCTAAGATGTATTTTATATTTGGTGTGATTTTCTCATATTTCTATGAAGCTTGGAAATAAATTATATTGATACTTAGAAAGATATTGAGATAACCATTCGATGTACTCTGTTTCATGACAATGATCCTAAATTGGCATGTACTGTATACGCACTTGTGCAGCACACATCAAGAGGCACTAATAGCTTGCCATTTCAAAAAAGCACTGGAGCTCGCGAATCTAAAATTTTGTTTGAGCGGCTTGCAGCTCAGTTATATTCAGTTACACTCAGATACTACAAATTGTACTAAGAGATATAACTTATGCAACGGCATGAAATCACTCGAAATTTGCTTTGATGCCACTACTTGTGACCTTTTACGAGAAAACTTTCGCAATTTTGTTGCTAGTTCTCGTTTAGTGACTGAAAACAATGTTATGGTTCATAATACACTTTGAAAATACGAATTGAAGTTTACCTTGGACTTCCTCAGCAGTTGTCTGATACCCGTCAAATTTAGATTGCCATGGTTGACAATGAAAGGTAAGGTAGCTTTTTCTCCTCTTGTCAACTGAAGCAAAATATCTGAGCTAGCTTATCATCAGAAGACCTTTCGTTCTCAAACAATTCCCCTCAGATATATGAGGGAGTCATCAAGTGAGCCATTATTAGAATGATTTTAATTCAGTGTCATTGTGAGCACATTCCAAAGGATATTGATAATACTTCAGTAAGGAAAAGAGTACAGTTTGTCCCTTCCTTATGATATTTCCCAAAGTAATTCCCTGAAAATTGATCATTGCCTTATCCTGCTTGATCCAAATTGTCCACACATACCACACAAGAGAGGCGAAAAACCGGTCCTAACGAAATTTTTTATCCGAAAAGTAAAGGCAAAGATATACAAAGCCCGAACCAATTGAAAATCTGAGTTATCGATCGTGATCCTCACTGGCACACTCGCAAGGTCAAAGAGGCAATTCACATAAGACTTTACCCTGACGATATCAACGTGGACAATGGAGTATAACTTCCTAAAGCGTGTATGCCCGCGGCAGTCGGGCAGCCATACGACAGCGGACCACCGAGGGAACAACTCACTAACATCGAGGATCGAAATGCGCCAATCACAACTGTGGAAAGAACCAAAAACTGGTTGATGTGGATGCCCACGGAAACCGGAGGGCCGTGCGATAACGGACCGCCGAGGGAACAACTCACCAACATCGAGGACTGAAACGCGCCAATCACAGCTCTGAAAGAACGAACCAATTACAGCGAAGCGTCCAGCTTTATAACAACAGTAAAAACCGGTCGACCTCATCGCCTGATGAAGACTAGCGGAATGCAGTCAAACGTGGTGAGTCACATCATGAGTGACCAAACCGTGAGACAAACATTAATTCTTTATTATTTTTGTCCCTTACCACGATAAACAAGCACAACCTTTTTTTACGAAATTTCAAATCTGTTTCTGTTCAAATTTTCTCTTCGGGATCCCATACTGAAAGAGAAGCAACGGGACGCACAAAAGGAATGTACAAGGACAAAAATCTGACGCTTTATCGGAGCAAAATAACGAGCTTGTTGATAGAGAAAAAACGCTACAGAAAGATTAACAACGTGTGGTTACTTGGACGGCAAGATTTCCATAAAAACGTCCCTAACAGCAACTGGAATGTTATTCTCGAGGCCCTTGACGAAAAAAGAGTGGCAATCAATGGAAGCCGAAGGTTTACAGAAAATTCTTCATTGTTGATATTCAATATTACTTTGCTATGACACTTGATACTAAAACAAATTAATTGATAGCTGCAACTTTGCTCTTAGAAGATATTAATGCATGCAACGTTTGAAAACGCCGTTTATAAATGGTCACTACCTTAAAGTCATCTATACTCAATTACAACAACGTTTTCACAGAAAAATATAAAAAACAGCCAACCAAGTAACCTTTTGATAATGTTAATAGTTTCAAAACAGGTGCTCAAAGACTGGTTAAAGGTTGCTCCAAACCTTCACGGGATTCGTCTGCAGTGCATCTCACTGAGTTGTTTTTTGAATCGAAATTAAAAATACAAGTGTTTTTCCAATGGAGGCGTCTTTGAAGGAAGTCAGTCCTCTTCTTTAGCGTAAACATGATTGAAAGAACTTGGAAACAAATGTATTTGTGCAAATTGTAGCCGATTGTTGTTTAACGGCATACCTCGAATCCTTTCATCCGGGATCCCTATGATATAAAGGGGTAAGTTTCTAAAGAAACTGTGGTGCTGCGTCGGTGGGAGAGTATAGCAGGTAATTTAGTGTTAATAACTGGGTTGAAAACGTAAATTAGCCACCGTAAAGGGTAAAAAAACTGACGTTTCGAGCGTTAGCCCTTCGTCAGAGCGATTAGAGGAATTTTGGGTTGTGTGTGGATTTATATGCAGAAAGTGGAGCTACGCCATTGGTGGGAATATGGTGACGAGGAAACAGGAATAAATTAGTTGAATGAAAAGCGCTCGTTGATTCCGTGGGGATTAAGGGTGCCGATTTGGAATATAAATGTTTGTTCTAGTGTCTTACGGCTTTCTGAACTGCCTAGATGTAAGGAAAGGCCGCAAACTGTCATATGCTGTTAAGAATGGTCAAAGTGTAGTTTTTTAGTGTTTTTTTCGTATCTGGCGTAGGACAGGTTCTTTTTGTAGAACACATGTCAAGACTGTAGAAGGATGTGTATAATAAGAGACTGACTGACTCATCCTAAATTGAATGTCGCCCGTGAGTGTAGTCAGAATGAAGAGAGACCCTGAGAACGAGCTTGATGCCCGACCGGCTTCCGACATAGTGCAAAGGACAGTTCAATGATGATTACATGATGTTATTTTAATCCTCTGAAGATTTTTTTTTTTTAGGTTAGAAGTAAATAACTATATCATCCTGGAAAGAGTAAGGGCTACAAGAGTTGTGCGCGTGGATTTTGACAGTGCTCTCTTCCCTTATAATGTCAGGTAAGTCCTAACATTTCACTAGGCCACAGAGATGCCGGAAAAGGTAAATAGCAGATCAACAGATCACTCATCAATCGACAGTGATTGTTCAATAGTCAGAAACAATCTGCCGGAAATACAGTTTACATTTAATTTTTTCTTATTCCTTCTTTTCCTCTTGGCGATGACCGTAAATTGCACCGTGCACATTGTTGCTTCACTTTTCACGTTGTTGATTGTTCAAAAACTTATTTGTACCACGGTAATTTAAAACATTGCTTCCTAAATGGAATTAGTAATATTATAGTTTACCTTGTACTAGATGCCAGTGGTAGAAAACCTCCTCCTTGGTGTTCAGCAGGCAATTTACGAGCAAAAGGCCAAAAATAAAAACAAAAAACAAAACAAAACTTATGAAAAAGACAAATCACATTCGATTGCTCGGTAGCCATACCGTTGACCACACTGTTGTCTTGGTGAGCCAAATCTTGAAAGCTTTAGTAGAACACAGCGACGTTTCAGAATGACGAGATTTTGAACTGTCTGTTAGGTCGAAATTTTACAGCAGGAAACTTGGTAGAACGCAAAGAGGAAGAATTTATCGAAGGAATTTGTACAACGGAAACTGTGACAAATCAACGAACAGGGATCTTTCTTTACGTACAACAGCAAGTATTTTTTTTACTTCAGCAAGTGATGTATGTAAAGAAATTATTGGACAACGTGAATAAGCTTCAATCAGGAATAGTTTTTATTTAAAGTTTGAATTATTGAATTCCGTATCCTATATCTGGTTATTTTTTACCAAATTGTGAAACCGTATCAAATTTGAGGCAAATTATTGTGCAAAAGTGAATCATTGTATGAAGTCCTGGTACTTTATGAGACCCATTTTTCTTGTCCACATATTGGGATCAAGTTCTAAATCAGGTGAATTTAACTTGGTGTTAAAATTTAAAGCAGCGGCTTTCATTGTTTTCTAAGAAATTTTTCTGATGCAGTTTTCAGTAGTTATGAGAGCATGTAGTAACCAATGATTTCAACAAGATGTGGTGAATTTAAAAACTTCCCACTGTTTTTGTAGTAAAGTACCACTTTACAAGATGAAATGTCACTTATTTCTTGTAATCGCACCACTGGGTTTTTACTATAGGAAACTGGTTAAAATCAGTTTACTCACTTTACTTTTATATTGAGGTTGGTGTAGAGGCTATTTGTCAAAATTTCAAATTGGAGACCTTTTAGTAAAAAATCAGAAATAGCAGTGGAAGAACTTCACCTGTGTTGGATTTTGAAAGCAATATAGTCATATAAAGAAGTTGGAAAATCATTTAAATGAAATGACTATTTCAATGGTTTTTTGTCAAGTACACAAGCAACCATATCAAAACAGCATCTCTCTTTCTCTGTAGCTGCAGGTGTTAGGAACAAAAGAGACAATAGAATAAAGTTGGTTCTAGAGTGAAAGCTCTGATTTCACTCTTATAGATCATTTACAATAGTCACTTTTCTCTGTCTTCTCTCCTCCTTTAAATTTGTTTGATAACATATCATACCTTTACAGAGTAAAGAAAATAGGAAACAGTTGCAACCTTGTGTGGGTTAAAAGAGGAGTTGTTAAAGGATGATATTATCTTCTTATCAATTGTTGTGTTTGTGCAGCCATGCTGTAATCAAAGTCAGTAATACTAAATAATAATACTAAGTAATGTCCATTCTCCATGAGATCTATTGTAACATTATTGTTAATATTTTGATCAGTGTGATTTATTTGAAAGACCCTAATTGAGGGATTTATCTTACAGGGTCTCATTGAAGGTTAAATTAGGTCTTACATGAGACTAAGCAACCTATTTTGATTGAATTTTTTTCAAATGAAAATTTTTTTTCAGTTTTATTAGTGTAACAGTTTTTTGTTTTTAAGCCCAGTCTTTTAACTGCTTTAAGTCATTTCTTGTATTTTTCTTGGCATGTTTTGTAACAGCACTTTTATGTTAATAAGGCAATTATTAGAAGTATCAATATTTTTATGATAATCATAGCTATGATCCATCAAGAATCAACTCTATCCAGCCATGAACATATTTAAAAAGTGAAATTTGATATCTGCATATTACTGGTGGGAAACAATTTGATAACATTGGTTCAGATTTGCATTTCTGTATAGAAGTTGTGCTCTTTATCACTTTGAGATTTAAAAGTATTTTTAAAATTCTTTAGAACTTTTAATCAGTTTAATGATTTTGTAGTTATGAACCCACCTGTTAAAAACTGTTTCAAAATTAAGTACATGGTTGTGTGTTTGTATTACTCATCTGTACTGTTTTTCTTTGTTGAATTTTGCTAAAAATATAATTGTCTCTTTTTCCCTTGATTAGTTGGAAAAATCAGATCATTAGTTTTGTTTGGTCCAAGTGGTTGTGGCAAGAGTACACTTAAGAAAAAGTTGATGAACGATTATCCTGCAAAGTTTGGCTTCTCCATATCACGTAAGAAATATGTGGTTTTGACTACAGTGGGCATCAAAATTTTGAAACATGGGCTGAAACATTTACGTATGTTACATTTTCAAGGATGTATTTAGAAATGAAATTCAAATTGAAATGCAGTTTGCTACAGAACTCCTTCATTCAATGTTTCAATTAAAGAACACAAAATGCAACATAATGCTAGAGGAGAGAAGTTGAAAGTAGGGGTATTTGGGTAACATTGATATGCTATTCCAGAATATTGTGATTTCAGTGGTAATGTAGTGTGACAGGTATTTGTGATTGGTTACTGTATGCAAATGAATGTGGCTTGCCATTGAAGTAGGCATTGGTAGGAGAGATGGCTCACCCTTTATTCATTATGGTAGGGAGACACATAGATCAAAAAAAAAAATTTTTAAAAATTGGTTTCTGAAAAAAGTAAGACAAGGAAAATCTCCCTGCAAGTGAGCATTTGTAATAGATTCCTTATATTACAGATACATTGAGTTTCCAAAAGAAGCATATGAGCTTCTGGTTTCTAGCTAGGTTTGTTTGTTTACTTTTTCTCTCTCCCTCTTGTTGTTAAATTTGTGATCTTGTATGATGCTATTTCTTCACTCTCTAGAATGGTTCAAAGGTAGTCTGTTTTTCTTTCTTTGATAGAAAATTATTTCTTGTGCCATTGTTTTTCAGACACTACAAGACATCCACGACCTGGGGAGATAGATGGAAAAGGTAACACATAGCAGGAATGGCTTGTTTCCTTTTTTTTATTTTTTTTTATTTTTATTTTTTCATTTTTTGGGGGGGGGGGAGGGGGGGTTGGGGGAGAAGAACATTTAGTCCAACTTTTGAATATCTTGTCTTTCAGGAAAGTAAAATACTTTTGTCCTCTAGTTTTTCCATGAGTATAATGTGATAAGTTTCACTGGCCAACCAATGCACACTGCAAAAAGAACATTTTCTTCATGAAGTATAAGTTTTAGTCTTGGTGACAGATTTAATCCTGTATTACCATTGCCCTTTACAGAATACAAACATGGGAAATCAGATGTGTTCTTATTAGCTATTACAAATCAAAGACCTTTGGTGAGCCCCAGTACATTTAAATGATGAAACTCTATAAAGGTTCCAAGGTTTAAAGTTTGATGGAACAAATGCAATCACCTTACATTATTGATGTACACAACAATGTTGATGTGGTTTTTTTGTTTTGTTTTGTTTTGTTTTTTTTTTAAAATTCTATTTATTTGAGATTATTACTGTGATAAGTACAACAGATCAGTTTTTTAACATGTTAGGGATAAACTAATTATTTTGATATTGTTTTAACATCATCCACTCTTTGACTAGGTAAGTTTTCTCTTTGCATTTAGATTACCACTTTACTGATTGCGATGTGATGCAGAAGAGTATTAATGCTGGTGAATTTATTGAGTCAGCAGTTTACAATCAAAATCTTTATGGAACTAGGTAATATAGTGGGCAGATTGTAACCTGCACTACAATGTGATTGTAATTTTCTCTTTTGTTTGGTGTTGGAGGAAATAAATGATTTGGATGCTTTTGAGCATAGCTTGTTGAAACTCATAAACTAGCTTGTGAACATATTGCTATAGAAGATCATCTCAGATGCAGATGTATTTCATAGAGCTTGCATTTTATTTTCTATGGGGTGAGTTGTAATGGGATACCAATATTTAAATTTTTTCTCCATTTCAGGGAGTCTTATTTCACAATGAAACAACATGTATTTTTCAATTGTAAATACAATTCCTTCAAAACTATCATGTATCAGTTGTGGGAAATTGCAGCAAATGCTGTTGGAAAGTGCTCAATACACATGAGTGTAGAGCAAAATACAGTTCAAAATGACTAAAATGAAATACGCATGATTCCCTGTAACTCTGAGTTTCATGCTTACGCACTCATAATTAAATCTGTCTGATGAGTGCGTAAGCATGAAACTCAGAGTTACAGGGAATCATGCATGTTTCATTTTAGTCATGTATCAGTTGTGTAGGATGACTTTGAGACTAACAACATATAAACTGCTCAGAATAGATTATCAACAGAAGGAACATGTTTCAATTGAAATAACTGGTAACTTTACCTCTAGATACATGTAAACTCAGTGCAGCTTATGTAAGTAGTTTTTCTTTTTAGTACCTGCCAGTTATCTTTCTTCTTTGTAAATTAATCTACTCTAACAGGAGAATATCATGTTCTCTTGACTCTAACTAATTTTAAAAAGAAGCAAACCCACACAGGCCATGGCATCTTAAGGCAAGGATGCCACACACCATAAATACTCAAATTTATTATTGCTATTTGTCTTGTTGAAGCAAAAAGGCAGTACAAGATGTTTTGGATGAAGGCAAAGTTTGCTTGCTGGACATAGATATGCAGGTATGACCAAAAGAAGAAATAAACCATTGTTATGTGACAGGGCAGGAGTTTAGAATGAGATAAGAAAAGCTTTGATGAGCAAGGGTCATATGACTTTCAATACTGCTTGTTCGAGTAAATATTCTTTGTATTCATGTAAATCCACCCTCCTTTTAGATATTCAAATTTCATAGAGCTTCTAGCCCTTCTCCTCCCTCTATCTCTAAGCACAAAGTAACGGTATTGTTGTTCTGTACAAAATCTTTTGTAGATTAAAGCCTTTATCCGCGTAGGTTTTTCACGCAAAGAAATGAGTGAATAAGCCTCTGGGGTGCATATCAGATCTTTCACGGTACCTCTTTTTGTATGCACGATAGTTAACTAGGCTTTTTTTTCTACCATCCTGGGAATAACCACCAGAAGCTCTCCTCTCGCCTCCTTTATCCCTAATTAAAGGGAAGTCTCTTAGCCCAGAGGCACAGGTGTTTTGACTTATTACTATGAAAAAGCCAATCACAATTTTATGTAGAAAGAACAGAATGTATATTTACCCTAAAAACCGATTGATGAACCAGAGGAAATTGGTGATTGGGATGGGGGGAGGGGGGGGGGGTAATCAGCCAAAATGTACTGGCACTTAATTAGAAATGGGCAATGCTTATCATTGCATAGGTTTCTTAATGTGTGGATAAGTGGATAATCTCTCCCGACTTGTCTTGTTGAGTCGCTTGGCACCAGGGTTGGCATTCAAACATAGGGCGTGTTAACAATATACTAAACATGAAGTTCAGATTGATCGTCAGCTTGCTTATTTTTTGTCTTTATATTTTCAGGGCGTGATTAGTTTGAAGAGAGCAGACATGGATTGTTATTATCTCTTTGTTAAGACACCTACATTAGAGGAACTGGTAACTTATCTTGAGTTTGTATTAAATGTTTAGTACTAATCCTGAAACAATTTTTCGTATGATGATGTCGTTAACAATACGAGAAGATTTATTATCGTTGTTGTTGTTGTTGATGTAGGAAAGACGCCTTCGTGCTCGAGGAACAGAGACAGAAGATTCGCTTTCAAGGAGACTAGCTACAGCGAGGAAGGAACTAGCTTATGGTAGGACTGAAAGAAACATGCATGTACTAACCCTTTGTTTTGTTTCGACCCCTGAACTAATGACCATCTTCCGATAACTAGTTCACTTGAGTTCAACTCGCCAAGTATATAAATTGCCAGTCAGTACCTTGATTTGAGTTTCGGGACAAGAAGCCTCCGTGTAGCTTTACCCTCTCCTCCAAGGAGAAACTGAAGCGGGGAAGGCACTGTTACACGTAGGCTACAAGGCAAGCTATTTACAAGGCAAAAAGATATCCCGCCTAAAGGGAACTGCCTCGAGGAAGCAATGTTACCTCTCAAACGTGAAACCACAGGTAGCCAAAGTTTGCACAATGGGCCTCGGTAAATAGGTCTCCGTTTCGTATATGGCGAAACATAAGATTTTGTATGGGAATGAACATCGAAAGGTCGCATCCTTAACCAAAATACGGTAAAAACCCTCACATAAGAACCTAAAATTTAAAAACCTGTTAATTGCTAAAAACAGTTTAGCACCTGTCTCATAAGAACCATCTAAGCAAAAATCTTAATGCAACTTCTTATTTTAAGAATGTAGAGTTCATTCAAGTTTGATACAGTACATTGCATGCGATACAAAAGTAACAGAACTAGCCCGGCAGAACACCGGTAGTGTTGTAAGACCACAATACTGTTCTATCAATACATCCATAGCAGTGCAACATATTTGACGGTGTGTACAAGTTAACCATGTAGAGCAGGGCACTCTAAAGCTGGTAGACAGCGCAGTATCACACCCGCACCCACCAATACAAGTTGTTTTCTTCAGACAAAAATTAAGAACGTGATTGAGAGTAAACACTATTTATAGAAAAACCTATGGAGGCTAACTTGAAAAAACCTGGGTTCATATATACGGGTTTTTACTGTACCTGAAATAAACTTGTTCAAAGACAAACTTACCACGCCCCTGTGTTTGTTCCTTTGCATCTTGTGAGATTTCAGGCTAATTTACAGCTGTTTAGGTCGTTTTTAGTTCTTCTGCTTTGCCCTTGCAATAAAGATCATATAGAGGGGCGATTAAGGTGAAAGAAGAATATAAAAAGTAGCTAAACGACTGTGAATCAGGCTAAAAAAAACTCACAGAATGCAAAGAGAAGTACCAAGAGGTTAATTTGTTGCTGAACAAAAGAGAAACCGCGAAGCGCATTTGTGATACCATGTTTTAATGATCAAGATGAGAATAGACAGTGGAATTTTTCTTTAAAATTCGATTTGTATAATCAGTCTCGAACAAACAAATATTTCAGGGAAATTGAAGTTAACGACATCAGGAATAGCCTCTCACTTGTACAAAATGCACAAAACCTTGATGCCACAATCTGAAGGGTACAAACGAGATATTATTTTTCGATAACTAAGACGGTAGCTTTTAAAACAAAACAAAACCGGAAAGAATGCAAACATTACTAACAGTTTTAAGAACCTTTTTAATGCTTTTACATGCATGTTTGCGTCTCATTAGTCACCAACATGATAATTTTCCTGAGTGATCATAGTGTAGAGCTGCACACTGAGCTGCACACTGGGCTTCAGAGTTCACGACCCTCAGAGGCAATAAGGCGTTAGTCAGCATACTGAGAAAATTTCCATCAGATAGACGATCTTGGCTGAGGTCCAAAACTAATTTCCGAACTTGAAAAGAACGTTTACCACAAAAAAGCAAGGAGAACATGTAGACAAACTTCTAATTCATCATCGAACTATTATCATGGAAAACTGCAAATTTCTTCCAGTTGCAAGACGGTGGCTGTCGACTAATAAATGGGAGTGAGATAATTTCCACAGTTTCTGTAACGTGATATCTTTATGGTTATTATGCGATTGTGGGACATATGTAAGATTGTTTACAGATATGACACATGTTTGGGTCCAGCTCAAACTACTGATTGCTCTTTATTTCCCATATTTCAGCTGAAGAGCCTGGCAATTTTGACAGTGTGATCATTAATGATGATCTCGAAAAAGCCTACGTCGATTTAAAGAATAGGATTCACAAGGTAAGAGACTTGCCTTAATGCTAAGCAAAGGAGCATCACTAAAACATGTCCCAGAACTTGAAGGAAGGCACTATACATGATTTCTAGTTTCCATCCATGTTTTGCGGACAGAAAAATCCATCAGCAAATTCGTCAGTATCAGTTTGCTTGGTATCTGTGATCAAAAGAAGTTGTCCATAGGCCACAAACCACAGCGGAAGACCTCAAACCCCAACACTTTAATGAGTACTCGTTTCCAAGTAAATCACAGATCTTCAAGAGAGATAAACAACGCTCTAAATGGGATACAAAATTTTTAGGCATTCGCATCGGAAAATTAGCGTGCACTTAGACATTTTATTTCGGTGAGAGTGCTTTTTAGGAGGGTCAAATAATTGGTATTTATTGTGCTCTTAAGTCCTATAATTTTGGTCCATAAATGTATTCTTTTTATTTTTCATTCAGGATGTTGTTTCCCTCTGGTAGCCTGTCTCGTACTGGATGGTAACAGCACAGAATTCAATTTCCAACTGTATTATGATTATTCATTTAAAATTTCGTCACAATAGTTGCATCGTATTAAAGCAGAGAGTTTTTCTTGGCTCTAAAAACTTAAAGAATTAGTGAAAGTGAAGAAGTCAGGGTCTTAATATACATAGCTAAATCATGTCGGAATATTTTTCCCGAAAGATCTAGAGTTAGGCTAGTAAGCTTGGCTTGTAGTTCTCTCTGAAAAACTTAACGTTATTGCCTCGTATCTTTGTTTCTTTATTTGCTGTATTTTTAAATAAAAAACTTTAAGTTTGTCGAATTTTTTTTGCCAATTGTTTTGCTTGTGATTTAGACAAGTTTATTATTGCTTCTAGAAAAATGCAAACTGTTCATCTCGTTAGTGAAAACCAATGTGCAGTCAACTCCCATATATTAAGGAGGTCTGCTGTCCACATAATTGCAACGTTCATATAATGTTAACTGATAGTAGCAAATATGATTATGACGATGTTGATGAAGAAGATGATAGGAATAATGATGAGGCAATGATATAATGACGATAATGGTAACATTAACAATAATAATATTACATGTAATAACAATAATAGCAACAATCACATGATCTCTCTCAGGGCTTCTTTGCGAGTCTTTTCAGCTCCGTTTTGTTCCTCTTGGCAGCTCATTTTATACACCTTAACTGTCAGCGTTGCTTTGATCAAACAGATATTTCGTGTAACAATACGATGCGTAACAGTCGTTTTATGCTAATTGTGGAAAGTTAAATCGCAAGCTAGTTAAAATTTATTGCTTGCACCTAATTAAACGAGTGATTAAATTACTAGTTATCATAGTCGATTAGGAAGTTCAATTTAAATTTCATGAAGTTTTTAGTATTTACGATACAAACTTGGCCCTTTTAAATGTGTGATTTACTTCTTATCTTCAGTAGCAGTGGTGGCAAAAGAATGATTATAAAGGTGTGGTTTCAGTCCGGTAGGTTAGGTCATTCCAATAATAATTCGTGGATGCGGTGTAGTTTTCCTAAGTCGCTATTCATTTTATAGACTTTAATCTCGTTAACAGTTACAATATGGAAACTGACCGCTCTCGAGGCTGAAGGTGACGCTCCAGGATATATAAAGTTAGTCGTGCAACGTATGTTCGGTTCAATTTTTTGTCATTCGGAATGATTTGAACGCTTGTGACTGTTGATTCGGACTCCTTCTTCATATCACAGTCATTCACATTTTGTTATTTTATGTAATGTGTATCAATTCTTACTAAGCTTATGGCTAAGTAAGTAATTTCTCCTCAGTCCTTAAATAAATCACCAAACGGTTATTCATTTCCCAAGGAAAATTGAAACATTACCATTCATAATCGTATGTCCATGAACTTTCGTTCCGAAGGCGGAAAACAACTAAACGTAAGGCCTTCAAGTCTACGAGACAACCATGTTTATGTGTTAGACATATCTGACGGCATTAACTAAGTTGAAAAAGGTCCAAATCCGATCCGTACTCAAAACCTTCTTATCTTTCAGTATCTCAAAGGAAGGATTGTTTTCTTCATCACGACTCATTGTGAGGACCATTTTACGATATACCCCTTCCAAAACTGTATAAATCAGGGAAAGTAAACGCCATTCTGTGATCATGCCATGGCGTTCTTAGAAAACAAGTCTATCAGCGGCGGGTTTAAAATTTCTTACATTGCGTGTCATTTTCACTCGGTGTTTCCTTGGATAGAGAAGCTTCTTAGGGTGACATTTAAGGGGATTTAAACCAAGTTTAGCATTAAGCCGGCGACAGATAAACTAACTTACTTAACGGTCTAATAAGTAACCAATATTTGAAGCCAAGAAGTCTTCCAATGCTCCTGTTACGTTGTAACTCCCCCACGAAGGAAAAATCACTAACCTCGTGATTTGTTGTCTGAAGAGATGATACACCTCACCGCTTGAGTAAGAGGAAAACAGAATTCTAAGCCGGCTGTTGGGTTATCAATGTAATATCTCGATCAGTTCATTGGCCGGGGTGGAGGGGGAAGCTTTATTTTAATAAGCTAAGCTCAACTTTCAACGGTTAGCTTCGATTTCTAGACGAAAATTGTGAAGATAATACTTTTCTGTTCCAAACTATCTTAGAAAAGTCTGACCTCATTAGAACAGGAAAAAAACCGTACTTTGAAAAGAAAGTAAAGTTTGAAATTGCGTGAATGATTCCCTGAATGAGATAACACGACTACTGTTGAAACAACACATTCCTGCACAGATTATACATGATTTTAATACTCTTGTATTATAAATATACCGCAGAAGTCAATATGACCGAAGGATACGCTTGGTTACATTTGCATATTTTGTGACATAATTTGACAGCATAACTGAGTCCATGGTTCGATAATCGGGCATAATGGACCGATTTTACGGGTTATTGAGGCACTTTGTCACTGTCGTCAATCGAATTTATAAACTATGAATTTCAGCTAAATAACTACTATTCTTACGTGCTTCAAGGAGAGTGACAAAGATATCAAATCGAAATCATTTACATAACGAAGTACTTGGAGCGCTGTCGTGAGTTTGTTATCAGGTTTACTGACATCTATCCGCAGTCTAATCACGAAGATTCCTTCAAGATGTTAGCGCTTTGAGCCCAACTCGGAAACCGTTGTGCACAGTAGCGATGTATCATCACTCCCACGCTTTCTTGTTCTGTTACATTAAAAGTAAACATATTAAATTTTGTGTTATCTGAAACTAAAAGGTCGTGACGTTTTGATGCTTCGTAAACAATACCACGAGCTTGAGTTGTAAAACATGTTCAAGGCTTCAAGTCTGATGAAGAAAATTGACGAGACAGTGATTAATAGCTGTGGGTGGTGTGTGATACGTGCTGTTAGAACTGGCTGCTAATTAGTGGGTTGGATTTGCCACCACAACTCAACCTTTTGTTTTCGTAGAGCTCGTTAAGTGCTTTGTCATGTGCAAGGCAAACGCAGACATCTTTACTAATTGTTTCCACACCAACCGAGCTACTAAAGTTAACTGTTGTTGAGACATGAACCTCAAATTTTAGTCTTCGGGATTTCACTTAGTAGAAAGATGACAGACACTATAGGTTAAAAAATCTTAGATATTTAATGTGACCTAGGACGTTATTGTCTTGCATTGAGACTTTCAACTAGCGAGACTGGTTCGTGAAGCGACTTGTTTAGGATAAACTGCCGGTAGAAATATATTATCTTATCTAAAATATAACCTGTAAACAACGTCGTCTCCAGCTCAACTTATTTTAAACAGCGTATTGCTGAATGATCTGGCGTTAATAGCCTTAGGTGGACGCCCCTCTTGGGACCTTTAATTAGCACCATAATTAGACTATTGAAAAGATTGCTAACGTCCAGTGCGTATCTACAAAACCTCTTTTTTGCTTGCGAACTCTTCAGTCAGCTGTCTGATGGTTAAAAGCTTGGTGCTGTAATCACCGCAGATGTTTGGATTTATTACTTCCCAAGGAATTATGAATTAAAATGCTTCTATTGAGTTCTTTGCTTTAAAATCACGTTTGAAAGCGTCCAGGGATGACTTAAAAAAGAACTTAATCCATTAGCCTATGCAAATTTTACTTGTCTTCAATCATGAATGTTTAACGTAATATTCAAGCGTGCTTCATTTTCCTTCGGTCCATACGTGTACTTTTATACAGTTTGAATGGTCCGGAAGGATTAGCGTTCCCAAGTTGTTTCGTTTGGCAGTTTTAGCCTGCTCTGTGGTAAATGTTTGGCATACTATGCACTTCATGGCCGAATAAGCTGATAACAGTGCATTCAAAAGACCTTTATTAGCGATGGTTTGTTCAAGCGAGTGGGCCGGCAGGTATTAAATATTTCTGATTAAAACAAACATTTAGTCAGCTTATTCAAACAGTGGCCGTTACAGTTCTTTCCCCCTTTTCTCTTCGTGCTTGTGTGTTGCCAAGTAGTCGATTGCAAAATCTTTTCCAAGATTCTATTGTCTTACCAGACCAGATCCAAAATCCCGACGTGATGCCGACAACCAACGCCATGAAATACTTGATAATAAACACCGAATGGTCCGGTCGAACCTGATTTACATTGTTGCAATCCGCACACACCACGGATCTCTCCCAGGTTTCCCTGTTTACAAATTCGTAAAAATAACAAGCCACAACAATAGTGGCGGGCACAGTGTATAAGACAGAGAAGACTCCGATGCGAATCATTAGCTTTTCAAGTTTATCAGTTTTGATCAGTTTATCAGTCTGCATACGTAAAACTTTCCGAATACGAACCAATGAGTAGAAACCCGCTATTAAAAAGGACGTCCCAAACACCAGGTACACGAGAAGGGGTACAACAACAAAAACGATCAAACTCTGAAGGTTATGATTTCCGACAAAACAAATCCCACTGACTGGGTCTCCATCTACTGTAGACATCGCTAGGACAGCGATGGTTTGTATCGCTGGAACAAGCCATGCGGCCACATGAAAGTACTGTGAATAGTTGGTGATGGCCTCTGTTGACCACTTCATCCCAGCAGAGAGAAACCAGGTGAAGGACAATATGACCCACCACAGTGACGATGCCATTCCAAAGAAATAAATCAGTAGAAAAACGATGGTACATGCGGCCGGTCCTGATGTTTCGTATCTCATCAAGCCTTGAGAATCGCATGCCACGTTCTTGTATCCGGCGATGAAGCGAATGATGTAACCTATAGCCACAAAGCAATAGCAGACGGACAGAAAAATGATCGGTCGCTCGGGATATCTGAACCGTTGCATGTCGATAAGAAACGTCAGCGAGGTTACGAGGGTAGAGATAAAACACAGGACAGCCCACAGTCCAATCCAGAACGATGCGAAGTTTTCTTGATCCTGCGAGAAGTACGTTTTATTGCAAGACATAACACAGTGTGGGACACCCCCTGTAGAAATGTCCCGCAAATTCGGTTTAAGTTTTTCGTCAGTTAATGACACAAACGGCGGTCTGCAAGAGCAACAGTTGACCGCCTGATTGCCCGAATCACCTCCTTTCGCCGATATCGGTGCACTTGTTGTTCTAGCTGTTGTTGACGTCGGAGTTGTTGTACTTTCGTTTTTTCCTACACATATCTTATTTCCAAATTTAGGAAAGTTTTCGCATCTCATTCGTTTGGGCCACGAAAAGCCGTACTGGCGCATAAGAGGCGCACAACCTTCCCTTGCTTGCTGGCAAAGCGATCGACATGGGGGAATTTCTTTCCTAAAGTTCGGCTGACATATAGGAGCATAAATGGAGCACAGAAAGAGCTTCAGGTCTGCCGAACACTTGATCTCGACTAGCGGCCAGAATTGATGAACTTCAAGCGCCGCTTCTTCCTGTGTGTCGTGGTTGAACATGTTTGGCATGTATGTGAAGTTATAGCCAACACTTTGACACAAAGGTATCTTGATCTTTTCACATTTCCTTTCTCTGCTGAGAGCGACGTAGAACGCGCTAGAAAATATCAAAGCTACATACACGATGCGGCGTGTTACATGCATTGCGCCCGCTATTTTAAGAGTGATTTCATTCTGGCTTCAGCGAGGTGTTTTGTCAGTGTTTAGTCGATTGCATGTCACCCTTGTCATTAGATTAGCGATATTGACAGATTCACACAGCGACCAATCAACGAGCGAGGCTCTCTCATTAGTGAATTGTGGCATGTAATTCGCACATCAGTGAATGGAACTTTTAAGCCAAAGCCATTAGCAAAAGAAACGCAATTCCTTGGAAATTAGCGCTTCATCAGTCCTATTCTCTTCGGTTCATCTAGCTTTTGTTGTGAAATTTTCCACAAAAGATATTTCTCGTGTTTGGCGTTGTCTCAAGGCGCCCTTTGATCTGGTGTAAACCGCTTTTCGGTAGCTTCACTTGGCGTCTTGCGCGATGTTTGCCCTCTAAACAAAATGCAAATATTCTAAGGCTTAGGCTTAGCAAATATTTGCTCACGGATTATTGGCTGGATGTTTCGAGATCTGCATATCTTTTCTCACGCGCACTATATATCACGCCTCTTACGCCATTAACACACCACGATAGCAAAGCGATGACAGCCGAACAAAAGGGTTGAGGTACAGGCAGCGATAAGGACTTACTCCATATATTCAACACAATATCGCTCCAAATTAAATAATTGCAATTCTCTCTTTTTTTCCATTCTTAGACAGGCACAAACAACTTTCAGCTTGGTTCAAGTTAGACTGCATGAGAAAATGACGTCCAAGTAGACAAACTCAGTTTAGTATGTATAGATTTCACCACAAAAAGAAACATTGATTGTTATCGAAGAAACTGTCGTACTGGGAGGGAACCGAAAAGAAGTGATAAGTAATGTTTAATAAACTGACAATGCCTGTGACGCTAATGAAAAGTGCAAGGCCATTTGCAAGCGTTAAAGAACTTCTGACATGTCTTTTAATAGGTTTTTCTTTCGTTCGTGTATCCGGATGGGAAAGGGAAAAAATGATGATTGCATTCAATTTCGTTTATTTGTGCTGGAAACTCCGATTTTCTCTGAACGGCCTTAAAACAATCTAGGAAACTTCACGAGTAAGAATTTCCTATATTTTGAGTCCCAAAATATTTATGCTAGATTCTCATCCGATGTAAATTTTGAAAGCTCTTGCCACAACGTATGTTTACCGCGGGAATAAAAGAGTCTGGCGGGCACTAAGTAAACTAGCTTCCACGGAAAACAGCAAACTCTTCTGGCCATGTTCACGGTATATATTCAGTATTTATCGGCATCATCAACCATTTAAATCCTTTCATCAAAGTAAACACTCAAACTCAATGAAACGGTAAACATTAACAGTAAATATTACGTTCTACAGCAACTTTACTAACGTTTAATGGCAACCAAATTTTAAATCTTAGAAAAGCTCATATTTTGATATTATTTATATTTTATTGTTCGTTTCAAGTGGACCGTCTCGCTTCGATGCTGAAATATGCGCTTTTCTGTTAACCATAACTTGTTTATATTTTTCGTCTTTACAAGATTATTAGGGCTTTTCAAGGCGACAGCGAGACAGGGCGTCAATAATTATGGTCAGTAAATCTTTTGTCTTACAAATTTCCTCTCTATTGTTACAAAAAATGTGAAAGCGTTCATGACAATGGGGCCTCGAGAAAGGTTTCTCCGCCCTCCGTACTTCAGCAACAAAGATACAGAATATGATGTTAGGAAGAAGAAATAAACAACAAAGAAACGCTAAAAAGCCTGATGTAATACGTTAATTTATTGGGCTTAATGTTTTTTTTTCGATATTATCAGAGGCGGCATTTTAAAGACCAATATACCGCACAGCAATACGGAATGCATCGCTGAATCTCAGAAAATCTTTCACAATCTTAGATAAGGAATATTAAATTAAACAAAGAATAAATCTCTTCAACAACTCGATTAGTTGGGGTCGAATCAAATGTCTTGCTGTGACCAAATGACAAAATTGTTCTATTGGATCCACCTTAGCCAGATTTGAAACATTTGTTGCACAGACAATCACTGAAGACCAATATCTGTTAGGGTTCAATTTTTTTAAATGTAGCATTTCTAGAATAGTCGAAGAGGGCCTAGCCATCGAAAGCGATTATTATTAAGATTACCAATTGGCACAAATAACTGTAATCCACTGAAAAATTGGTGTTAAATGCAAAGCGCCGCTTGAATCCGGATTACAATACTTCCTCGAATTAGTGATCACAGTGTGAATTTTGAAGTCATCGGATCACTGGTGCTTTATACCTCCCTCACTCCCGTAAGTTATCCGAAATCCCGTATCTTTTATTTTTTACTTTCCCATACCAAGCTTTGACCGTTAACCATTAATCATTTTTAAAGTTTGAGATTTTTGGGATTAATTTCAAGTTACATTTTGTATTGGCATCTTCAGGAGTCCACAGTCAGACTTCACGTTCTTGGAAAATACAACAGAGCCGCGCGAGTGCGAGGTGTCCGTGGAGGGACGGTGCAATTGCGCTGTAAGGTCAAATTAGCTTCCTGGTTTGTCTGTGTATTAAACTCGATACAAGAGCATGATTATGTCCGTTGCTAGACCATCAAATTTACTGTTTCTTCATGGTATTAGTTCACTTCATTTTTAAAATTCCCGGAGATGAATCAGGACTCACTGTGGTCGAATCACCTTTCGAGTGGATCTATCGAATACCTACAACCAACCGATCAATTGTTAAAAATATTTATCAAATGCTAGTTTACAAGTAACCCGGGGTCATGTGAAGGGGCCTAAAAAGAAAACATGGCTCAGGAACACGTTGAAAATTTTGGGGTTCAACTCGTTAAGGTGGGACATATCTCATATACTTGATTCGGCGAGCTTGACATGGTTTCGCACGTTGTAATAATCGTCGCATTTTAAGATATAATACCAGTCCTGAGCAACACACCTCGCATCTTGGATACCTCGGTACAAATGATAGGAGGGCGAACAGACCTAGAAATTACTATTATCTTTGCAAACAATAATGATAATGATGATAATAATAACAATAATCATAATAACAATAATATTAATAAATTTGACTGCGACAGTCATCTACGACCGAGACCAAACCATGATTCTAAGTGGCCATAGGAGTGTTCTTTCACTTTCTTAGAATGAGCGCAGCTCCCGTTAGAATTGTTTCCTGGATTTTCTTCAATTTGCTTGTGAGTATCTTTTCTTATTACCCCAGGAGCCCCATTGCTACTGGAATTGCCACTGTTCTCATCTCCCATATTCGAGCGACGTCCATTTCCAAGTATTTGTACTTTGAAAGAATTTATGACGCTTTAGTGAAAGTATTCTTTTTCGAATTTTTAAGATTTGTCTATGAGGGTATATCACTTGCCTCTCAAAGCCACCACCGAGTTGTGTTTATGACCCGAAATTCACTCCTTTCGTCTATCACTCCGTCACTCCTTTCTCCTATTTCTGTTAACTTTTCAGTAAGTGCATTGAATAGTGCATAAGACTCCCATGTTCAGTCCCTGCGCCAGGCTCAACTGATAGCTGAGATTTGATCAGTTATTTTTATCAGTCTGCCGAGGAATACACGTAACGTGTATTTAACGGATAGCTGAGATCAGGAATTTTTACCACTACTCTTCTGTTAGGTTTAAATCAAAAGGTTTGCTACATTAACACCTGCCAATTGGGCTGGTTTGACCCTCTCAGTCTTTAAACAATAAGATATATCTCCTTCCCTTCAACGTTTGTGGTCATTACCACATGGCGCAAAACAGCTAGCCTGACCTGAAGAGGTTTCAAGAAGAGTGGCAATAAATAATCGATTATTAGGTCTCAGTTTTTTACAAGTTTGGGTAAATAGGTTTGGAATTTGCTGTTTCGGTGTTAACCTGCTGCTTTTCGATTTTTTACTCCTACCACAGATTCATGAAGCGACGACTGGGTAAGACTGGATACTAGTTACTTTTGAAGAAATGGCAACCTTCACTCAACTGTTCAGAGGAGGTCAGTCAACCAGCTTAGACAAGATTACGAAGAACATCCGAAGGCCAGCCATTTACAATAGAAATTATCATCATAAGATTCTAAGGAGAAAAAAGCAGAGCGCCATTGAGGAAAAGGTTGATATCCAGAGTATTTTAAGAAGTTCAGAAAAAAGTTCAAGTGAATCATCTAGCATGAGGCACAGTGTCAGCGATGCCAATAGTCTTACTGCAGCCAAAAAGCCTTCTAAGAATGTCGATATTCAAATGTGGCAGAGATCACAAGAAAGAACATCCTTACTGAGGAAGGGTGAAAAAAGGTAGCGTAGCTTACCGTTTTAATTGTAAAGGCACTTTTCATTGACTTCCCCAGGGTTAACGCCGGTGTAGTAGCAAAATGTATCCCCGTCTTGGTTATAGGTTTACCTTCAAAAATGACGACCCGTGACATGTGTATTCCCAGCCCCTACTATTTAACATGGTTTAACACTTGGCCAAACTAGAGGATGCAGGGCGACTTATTTACAGATCATGGCACCACTTTGTAATTCTAGTTGCATTACCCCTTGTTCTTCAAGAACGACTTATAAGTTATATATGGTTTCTCTATGGTATATACTGAAACAACTATTCACCTCAGCTTGCAGCTTGGTGAATATCCACCTCTATTCACCTCCACTTTGATGAAGAATAGTTGATTATAGGTCAGCTGTAGTGTAAATGCATTAGCATTCTGACACAATTGCTGCAATCTGATTGGTGACACTTCTTACTATCTACAGTTGTATTCTGTAATAGACAGAGAGTAAAGTGCATAGCCTAACAGTTGGAGTTTGTAATCAAAATAAATAAAACCATGAAATGTTCTTATTAAGTTTGAAATATTAGAAGATTTATACATTAAAACTATTTGGTTGTTTACTCTGAATTTCTATGCTTGGTAGTTGATGGGGGCTTTCTGTTCATCAGCTATCATGTGATAGAAATCTTGAGCTCATAATCTAATTATTAATTACTTGTTTCATAAAACTTAGATCAGTTTGCCAGGGAAATTTGCAATTGGTTATTATGTCTTTTCATTTAAACTCACAGATAAGTTTTCTGGTAACTAAACTTAATTGAATTACACAAGTATGCAGGTTAGTTTTATAACTCTGAGTGGTTTGAATTTGAAAGTCACATCAAGCCATTCCAGCCAACAAAAGCCTCTCAGTTTGGGTTGAGCCTAAATTCTTCTAGCATGTTTTTAAGGGTTATTTATACTATTACAATTCAGTCTTTCTCTCTCTGAATAGAAAAGATAAGGAACTCGAGGCCCCCATCAACAGAACCTTTTCTAAGAAAATACACTACAGAAGTGCACTTTCCCATAGAAAACAATCAAGAAGTTTTTTTTCATAAAATCTCCTCATAATTCATATGATTTTCCCACATTCAGGGAATTCTGGCTTTGGCAAAAATCAGTGAAAATATTTATGTAGAGAAGAGAAACATAAAGCATATAAACTTCACTACAATTATAACCAATATATAGATTTAGCCAAGCCTAAAAGTGGAGCTTGCATTTCTTTTTCCACATGTCTCAAGGGCACAACGCCTTGCCCTGGCCAGGATTAGAACCCAGGTCATCCAACTCAGAGCCCAGTGCACTGACCACTGGACTATTGGACAAAGCCAAGGCATTGGGGTGCCTGCAGCACAGTTGACCACGCATGTTAAAAGTAGCACCTTGTACAGTCGTACGGTTGTACATCCAAGTTTTTTTGGCTTGATGGGTTACTACTATTCAATAATGGGGCTACGCTCTGCAAGCTCTGCTATTAACACCAACTTGTTACACTATTTAATATGTATCTATTTTCAGGGTGGCTATTATAGCAGTTGTGTCAATGCTGATAGGATTTGTGGCCATTAAATCATTTGTTTCTGGTAATTGAGGCTATTATCATTCTTTTAGATACACTACAGTATTGATTTAAAGTTGTTAATGTAGGTTAAAAGCCTTTTCTTAGAGGAGGAGTTACTTCAAAACCACAAAATTTTATCATTACCATGAAAAAGTTAACAAATCTACCACAACTGTCTATTGTCTCTAACCTTGCTGATCACACAAATGACATCAACGATGTTCAAAACTGGAGTTAAACCACTAGTCGCAGCAGAGTAGTTTCTCTGCAAAGTTTGGAGTATTGAAGTTGATTTTTTTTTTACTGTAACAGTGAGTTTTTTGCTGCTTTTACACAAAAGTTTTTGGTAGTGCTTCAACTTTTCTGGAATTGGGGAAGGAAATATTAATCCACAAGAGTATTTGTTAACCCAGGAGTGATTAGCATAAAACTTCTCCCCACAATATCCATACATATATTCAGCAAACAGGTAATGAGAATATTCAAACTTATCAGGTAGAAGCTGCTATTTTCATCTAGCACCAAGTTCTCATAACCAATTTACAAGGAAATGTGTAGCAGTTAGAGTGGAGAATTAACAATGAGATCTTGGGAGTTAAAGGGTTAGAAGCTATTAGGAAATTCTAGTTCATGGATTTGTTTCCAAACTTTCTGCACAAAGAGAATCGCATAGGAGGACTGTTTTAAAAATGTGTGAAGTGTATGTCAGGACAAAGACTACTGGAAGCATTTTCCATTTGTATAAACTGCATACTGATTGGTTGGTTGATTGAAGTGATTAGCAAGTACTATTCACCTCCAGGGAGCTGAAAAAACAAAATCACACATTAAGAGTTAACTTTTGGCTAATTTTTTGGTTCTTGTGTTGCATGGACAAAAACAATTATTTACATAAATGTCAATAAATATCCACCACTGATTACCTGTAGTCTGGTGAGTGATTGTTAACTTTCGTTTTTCTCTCTAATTGTAGTTGGTAAAAAATGGAGAATCTCTGGTGACTCAGTTGGGGAGCAGTCTTCATAAGAGGTGAGTTACAGTACTCAGTCAAGACTGTCCTCTAAGAACTGTGAAGGAGAGCAAGATGTGCAAACCAAGCTAAAAGACTGTGAATGGTTTAAGTAAACAAACAGTTAACTAAGGTAACTTGAGAAACATAAAGAGGAGAACTGCCAAGGATGTGAAGCCTGGGTTTTATTTTATATACAATAATAATGCTTAAGAGTTGTTCCTTAAATTATAAAGATTTAACTTTTTTGAGGATGTAAAACATGTCAGCTTGAAAGATTGACACATATACAAGCACAGGTCTCCCAAGAACACAAAACAATGATTTGGGATTCAGGTTACCTCCTGAACCAATGATAAGAGATATAATCTGGAGTCACTTTGTCAATGACAAACAGGCATCAAGCAAAACTTTTTGTTGATGCCTGTTAAGTTTCAATGTTTTGCTGTGTGTAAATACTAGAAGAAAACATTTTTTACAAGCAGGATAACAGCATGGGACTTTGCAAGAAGTTAACTCTAAATAAGCTTTCCTATTTCTTTTGAAATTTGGTGCAAAATAAGGATATCTCAGGATTCAAAGTTACATTAAAAACAATTTTTATGCCTGTCTGCCCTAAAGATGTCAGCCATTTCATGATCATTGTCAGTTTCTAAAGTCACAAATGTATCAATAAAATTTGATGAGTGGAAGAGGAAGTTTTCCCTTGCAAAACTGTGATTTATGGACATTTGTTTGAGTGAAGATGAATTTTGTAAAACTCCTCCCCCACCCTTAAGCCAAAACCTAGCAGGCTGGTGTTTGAAATGTCAATTAGTCACCTTCTCAATCCACTGCTTTTGGCACTCAACCACCCTTTAGCCATGGAGTTTTAGCCCATTGGCGAAAGGCATGAGCCTAACTATTAATCCTTCAAAACAGGGTGTTACCAAAATGAGCTAGGCCTCTTAGATAATCTCTCTTATAGTGTTCTCTTAGGTTAAGATGTGTTTTTAACTTGTATATCCCACCTGAAGAAGGCCAAAGGTCAGAGGCCAAAACATTGATTGTGAATCAAAAGGGTGGATCAGTCAAGAGCTTATCTTATTTCTTTCTCATCTACATATACCAAACATTATGGAGAAAATACCAGAATAGAGAATAGATCTTTACCATCGCTTATATACAATATGATCTTATTTATGCAGTGCGGAATTTAACAGTTAGTTGTTGCGTAGGAGGGCTTTGTTTCTGTGGTATCCACTTTGGTTGAGTGCTTTCTGGTATGCAGGGCCCCTCCATACCAGAAAGCACTCGACAAAAGTGGATACCACTACACACTACAATACGAACCAGCCAAAACATGCAAACGGAAAAACCGACAACACAATAACATCCTCTGGTACAACCCTCCTTTCAGCAAGAACACCAGCACCAACATCGGACACAAATTCCTCGCCCTAGTAGACAAACACTTTCCCAAAGATCACAAGCTCAAAAAATCTTCAACCGAAACACCATCAAGATCAGTTACAGCTGCATGAACAACATGAAACAAACAATCAACAACCATAACAAATGCATCCTAACTGCATCTATACAGGCTCATGATACTGCCACTACCATTAATAACAAGACATGCAACTGCTGACAAAAGGATGCATGTCCACACGATGGAAACTGCCCACAACCATCAGTAATTTACCAAGCCACCATCAAAGGCAACAACATGCGCAAAGGCAACAACATGGCAGAAACATACATCGTACTCACAGAGAATGACTTCAAAACAAGATACAGAAACCACACCGCATCATTCCGCCATGCTAATCACAAAAACTCCACCAAACTCAGCAAGCACATCTGGACCCTCAAAGACAACAACATCAAGCACTTTATTTTCTGGTGCATTCTCTCATCACACTCGCTGTACAACAGCTCAAGTAAAAGATGTAATCTCTGCCTAAAAGAAAAATTCTTAATCATCTGCCGACCCGAACTATCTGCACTAAACAAATGTAATGAACTCGTGTCTTCCTGCCACCACAGAAACAAAGCCCTCCTACACAACAACTAACTGTTAAATTCCGCACTGCATAAATTAGATCATATTGTATATAAGCGATGGTAAAGATCTCTTCTCATTAAATCCCCTAATGAGTGAGCAACCAAGAAACAGGTCTGTAGGGATGAACTGGTAGTTTATTTGTCTTTTTCCTCCCACAATATATATATATATATATATGTATATGTATATGTATATGTATATGTATATGTATATGTATATGTATATGTATATGTATATGTATATGTATATGTATATGTATATGCATATGTATATGTATATGTATATGTATATGTATATGTATCAGATGGATTTTCAGAACTGAGCCCGCAAAAATGTTTCACTCCTGTTACCATTTCTAAATCTTTTGCTCCCCTTTCATAGCAAACTCCAAATCCCACCTGGCTCTTCAATCCTTGTAGGCAGGGGTCTCCTCTTGACATTGGCAACTGCCTCCGGGTGGACCAAAACTGAGATCTCCGACATTTACTAGCTGCAAGGAACTTGTGTGCGCCTTTAGTGTGAGCCTGTTTCCACACTGAAGACAAAAAATGAAAACAAACTTAAACATTAAAAAATACCACAATTAAACAAAACAAAAAAGAAGGGAAGAGAAACCAATGCTCTGTTACAAGCTATAAAATATGGCACTGCCTAAAAGAGAAAATTTACCATACCACAGCTGGAGTTGAGGTAGAGCCCTAGGAAGTCAACATGCCCAGCAGTGCTACTGCCAGCTAAAGCAGGAAAAAGCAAGAGCACAGAAAACCATCTGGTGTCTGTAATTGAGGGCTGTTCCCAATATTCCTGTAAGTTATTGAGTCTCTGTAGAAATTTTCTGTAAATCAAGTAGTTCTCAGAATTATTGTCTCTGATCAGGGCTTATTAGAAGCATATTGCTCCAGAGTTACAAACCAATGATCAGATTACTTAAACATAGTGACCAGTGAGAACATAGGATCAGAGGAACCTTAGGATTAATGGGAACACAGGATCAGTGGATACAGAGGATCAGTGGGAACATAGGATCGGTGTGTACATAGGATCAGTGGGAATATAGGATCAGTGGGAATATAGGATCAGTAAACACGTGGAATCAATGGGAACGTAAGATCCCTCGGAGCATAGGATCAGTGGAAAGATAGGATTAGTGGGAACATAGGATCACTAAGAACATAGGATCAGTGGGTACTTAGGATAAGTAAGTAAATAGAATCAGAGAGAACATAGAATCATTGGGAACATATGATAAGAGGGTAAAAAGGATCAATGGTTACATAGAATCAGTGAGAACATAGAATTATTGAGAATGTAAGATCTGAGTACATAGCATCAGTGGGAACATAGGAATCAGTGGGAACATAGGGATCAGTGGGAACATAGGGATCAGTGGGAACATAGGGATCAGTGGGAACATAGGGATCAGTGGGAACATAGGGATCAGTGGGAACATAGGAATCAGTGGGAACATAGGAATCAGTGGGAACATAGGAATCAGTGGGAACATAGGGATCAGTGGGAACATAGGGATCAGTGGGAACATAGGGATCAGTGGGAACATAGGGATCAGTGGGAACATAGGGATCAGTGGGAACATAGGAATCAGTGGGAACATAGGGATCAGTGGGAACATAGGAATCAGTGGGAACATAGGAATCAGTGGGAACATAGAATCACTGGGTATATAGGATCACCAAGTACACAGGATCAGTGGGAACATAGGATCACTAGACACGTAGGTTAAGTGGGAACATGACCAGTACGAACGAGGACCACTGAGAATATAGAAACAGTGAGAACTTAGGATAGGTAGATACCTGGGATCAGTGGGTACATAGAATATACTTAGAATATCCTAATAAACACACTTAAGATTCTTGGGAACATAGGATCAATGGAAACTCAGGATCTGTGGCAGAAAGGGGTCAGTGGGAATATAGGATTAGTAGACAGGTAGGATCAGTGGGAACACACAATCAGTAGGAACGTAGGATTTGTGAAAACATAGAATCAGTGGGAACATAGGATCAATAAGAAAATAGCATCCGTGGATATATGGGATCAGAGGGAACATAACATAAGTGGAAACATAGGATTAATGGGGACGTAGCGTCAATGGTAACATAGGATCAGTGAGAACGTAGGATCACTAGACACATAGGTTCAGTGAAAACATAAGATCAGTGGGTTTCCTGGAAAAACTCCGGTGTGTGTTCTTGAGATTTTCGACTTGTTGCTTCCGTGTATACTCCATGGGACTCACAACAACAACTCAGTGGGGCGATACAATTTTATCACTTTCCGAATCATGTCTTGTCAAATCCCGTCGGAAAAACGACTAAAACGTCTTCTCCTAAGCAAGTGATTCTTCAGATGCACCCCATCTGCTTTTCCTTTAAGGATATGACGTCAGGCTCAGCGGGAACATAAGATCAGTTGGAAGATAGGATCTGTGAGAACATAGAATCAGCAGGTACAAAGGATCAGTGGGAACAGAGGGTTAGTGATCACAGAAGATCTGTGGAAACATAGGATCAGTGATAACATGGCATCGGTGGGGACGTAGGGTCGGTACGTACATAGGATCAATGGAAACATAGGATTAGTGGGAACATAGGATCATTATGATCACATGATTAGTGGGTACGTAAGATTCACACCCTCTTATATTTTAGATAGGACAAAGTAATCAGCCGTCAACGTCTTAGCAATAAAAATTAAGATTGGATTACCATTTCTATTATATTTGGTGAACATTTTATTAAAGCCCACACCACCAAGGCAAAGAGTAGATGAGAGGTTTGGGCCTTGCATATTTTGAAAATTCACGAGAGTTCTTCAATAGCTTATAGCGTGCTCTTGTAAAAGAAAGGGACAAAAAAATCATCACTTTTAAAAAAAACATTCCCAAAAAAATTCAACACGCATGAAATGACTTCATAAGTGTTAGCTGCAAACAACTCTCGAGCGGGGAATCGTCATCTGTTGGATTCCTTTTTTTATTTATGTGTATGAATTAATAGATTTATTACTGTTCGAATCGCATTTTAAAAAAATTACCAGCACAATTTTAATGTTACGATATATTTCCAAGAAAGAAGTAAATGGTAGTCCCAACAACACCTTATTATCGGGAATATTGCTAAAATGCAATAATGTGCTTACTAATTTAACAACAGTAATTGTCACTCGCAAGCTAACAGCTATCAAAAGTCAACAGAGCCTGCTTAAGAGGGTATTAGTGAAGGGGGGAGGGGTTAGCTTCCGCGATTAACGGTTAATTCCTTTTCAATTTGAAGGTTGAAGCTGAAGTTTTCAATGCCTGTTACGGATGACGGTTAAATTTTATATTACGCTGTGACTAAACGGTCTTAAATGGACTATTAATTTAAAAACACACTTGTAAACTGAAAAAACGTTTTCAAGGCTTTATCATAAAATGTTTTATAGCGGTTATTACGAGATTTCACAAAATATTGCGCAAATTTAGCCCGGTAGTGTCCGCAGTTGATGAATTTCATTAAACTACGCGTTGTAGATGCAGGGACAACTATGTTCCGCTGGAAAAGTTGTTTATGATCCTTGAATGGGTGCCATGGAAACAAACACACACCTGGATTTTTTTTCTGACTTAATAATGGTCTCTTCAATAGATGGTGACTAGCAGGAGACAAGGCCGTGTAGGCTTTTACGGAATTGAACTCCACAACCCAGTTCCTGCCCCCTTACCGCCCCTCTCTCCCTCCCTCTACCTACTCCCAGTTGATGTCTTAAGTCTAACTAGACCTTTAGATAACTGTAGATCTCACAAAAATGCTTTTTTCTTGCCTATTTCTCGCCGCCTGATTTTTCAGTGAGGTCCCCTGCCTCAAAAGTTATTGAATTAGCCGCATTCGATGGGCATACCTATCTCCCAATATTGTTGAGGTTTAATATTCTTCTTACTGTCTTCTTTATTTTCTTTTGAGGATATTGTTAAATCTGATACCTTCGAGAGCACAACGAGGTATCAAGTAGGTGCTTTAGAATATCCCAGTATTATTCTGACAGCTAGGATGACCCTCTTGTCAAAGCTACTAAAAACGTCCTCAGATATTTTGACCCTGAGAAGTATGCCTTCACAATCCTCTTGTCAGGAAATGAAAGCTTTTTGTGAAAAGGGGAAATATGTTGCTATTTCCTGCGATATGGGAACATTGACAACGGAGTCAATCGAGGTGTTACTTATAATATATCGCTTCCGCGATGTGAAGAGTGATGTTCAAAAACAAGAAAAAGGAAATTAATGTCCTTTTGAAACGTGTTCATTTTCCTTATGCTAATAAGATTTTGAACTCCCCCAACGATCATGGTTTCCTACCACACAACCAGAGCATTCTTCCACCATCGCGGGGAGTGGTTGGTTCAACTTCTCCATAATCAGTGGCATCGTGAAAATGCTATATGGAGAAAACGAGCTCACCGCTGCACTCTTATTGAATAACATTATCTGGAGAATGAGAACGATCTCCTAGAATACCTAAGGTGTAATATCAAGCGTTCTCCAAAATGTGTTATTCTCTTTGCAAACGTAGGAAAATCTGTGTTGGGCGAAGTCTTTATCAGCAGGCCGGGAAATCAAGGATGTCACTGGGCATTACTCTACATCGACCTTACGACTAAAAGATATTACTACTGCGACACGTTTTGTTGTGAGGTAACGAAAAAAAAGAAGAATATAATTGCACCCTTTGTAGAAGCCATTCACAGAGAAATGGACACGAAACCTAAGCCCCTTACTGGAATGGTTGAAGCTCACTTTCGAACTTTGGGTTCAAATCACCTTTCCTCTGAAGCTGGTCTCAAACTTCTGACACAAACATATAGTAATGTCTGTGGCGTGGCCGTGGTAGTAGTTGGCGCAATTGCTTATACTGCTCCCGAGATTTAGAGAAATAAATTTCTTAAAAGTCTTACCGATCTTCCAACAGGCTTGAAGTGGTTTCTGTCTCCCTTTCACAATATTCAGATTTTTTAAGATATTTCTTCGACTGGAATAACAAGAGAGAGAATCCCAAGGCGAGGCGGTGCTGTCCCTTGTCATATCCGTCGCGTCGCTAATATAGCGGTAATTTCTGACGTCGAGCGCAGTAACGAGGACAACAATGAGAAGGAGAGAACGGAAGAGTGGGGGAAATTAAGGAGTGAGAGCGCGAATAATGAGGGGGAGTGTCTTAAGCCACAAACAAAGCATCAAGCAAAACCTTCGTATTCGAGGACAAGAGCGTCAAGAAACCAAAACGAAGACAAACAGTGCTAGAGCGGGAATTACTCACCAACACATGGAGCGGAAATGGATTGCGGCTAGAGTAAGCAAGAAACACCTAAAAATCAAAATCAAAACAGAAGTCCAAACAGGAAATCTTGAAATGAAAGACTACGAAGAAACCTACGTTGGCGGTCCCTCTCCGGAAATCCTCGAAATTGCACAGAATTACGATTCTCCAAATTCTCCTGGGCCAGGAACGACAATGACACATCGGAGGAAAAAGAAGATGGTCTAACCTCAAGGAAGAGTGAGGGGTTGTCGGAAGTCAGGGATGAAGAAATTTGCCTCTCTTCAAATCAGATCGAGGGGAGCGACGAAAACGGAAAAGCTGACAGCCAAGTGTGAAGACCATGATTTTTGTGAACTATGGAAAAGAGATGTACGCACTTTGGAAGCTGCTTTGAGGCGTCTGTTCCTAAACGTTTTTGCGATTGCTAGACCACCTTTGAAGTACTATTCGCTAAAATTATTCTGCAAGTTCGGCGAGAGAGCAAGGAGACGAACGCAAAGAATACTTAACACAAGAATATTTCGGCAAGAATGCCCTTTTGAGATTTATCTCATTCTGTCGCAAGACGGACAGCGCGTCGAGGTCATCCGACTCAACACGTTGCCAACAAGACCATCTACGACCACCTACCGTGGCAAAGAGCTTCCCGCGTGAAAAAAAAAAAACAATATTGACAACATTACGGAAGCAATCAACCTACACGCGAATCCGAAAATTCTGCAGCAGAAGGTTGCAGAAGCCACCGAGCCAAAGCTTACATTTAAAGAAATTTCGAACATAAAGCGGCAATCGTAGACATCTCAACTGAGTTTGTATTTGATAAAGACAACAGCTTTAAAGGTATATTCTACCAGGATAAATATATGCAGAATTTATTTCAAATTCCCGAAAATGATCCTTGTTGATGCCACCTACCAACTGTTGGACTGACAAATGACTGTATATTTACTCTTTTGTATCGTCGGAGATGGCCTCAGCAAAATCGTTGCCATTTTTACATTAGTGTGGAGTTCTTTAAAAAGCACAGTCCTTCCTGGTCTCAGAGTCACTATGTACGGCAAGATTTCACTGCACGCGATGCTTTTACAAGTTGTACGGAGCCTCTCTGCAAATCTTTAGGCTAGAATTGGTGGACTTTAATCCCATTTCATTGAACACAGCACTGGAATGAGGAACACGAGCATAAAGTAACATCATCGCCTGTGATGCCTGTGAAACTTTGGGGTGGTCGGGCCGTCTGGAGCGAATTTACAGCGTTTTGCTTCCAGTGGATTTGTTTTGTTGGCGCTTCTAAAAGACGTATCTAGGAAAGGATTATGGTGAGAGCAAAGCAGATTAATAAAACCAGGCTGAATTTCGCTAAATCAGCCCAAGAAATTCACACAATGAAAAAATAACAACCACTTGAGTGGGGTGAATTTGTCCTTGTTGAAAACTAGTCCGGATCTTTGAGAGCGCGACAGTTCATTTTACATGCAAATTCCTTAGGTTTCAACCATTGCGCAACGTGAACATATTTGTATATTTCTGGCTCTGGGGCGGTTGCTAAGGTTGTGTTCAACGATGAAGCGCAAAGTGCGCACGGCAGAGCGAACGCACAGCGAGGGGGAAAAAATAAAATCCTTCGAGGTTGTTATTGCACTCGTGTTACGGAAGATGACTCTATAGAAAACTGAAAAAGACTGCTAACAAACTAAACATTCTCAACAGAACCTCTCAGCCACACTCGCATTATTCCCCCTTTGTTTGGCAAATCGTAAGCATAAACTCTTTTGGTCCGACACGCGCGAGCTGGAGCAAAAAAAGAAGGTTACGAAAGTATTTTCTTCAACTTAGATCTTACTCACAATGTAACCCGGAATTTTAAAGAGCAAAGTCACTGTTTGCGCATCTAAAACCAATTTACAGTGATTTAGCACAGACATTTCTAGTTGTTCATTCGCAGCTCGTTTCTATGTCTCTTCTATCCATGTTCCATCTTGATTTATTCACTGGCTTCTGAATGTTTTTATTCATTTGCAATCCGTATCAATCCTCTCTATCCCAACACATCCTTTTCCCCTCTGGTAAAGTTTACAAACTGAAAAAAGCACATGTGCGCGTGCCTTGCCACTGCGCCTGCCACACCAGTTCAGTCGTCTTCTGTACAGTCCCTCTCAGCACGTCACTGCTACGCTGTAAGAGTCTTAATAAGTACGGAGCCACAAACAGAAAAAAAATTCGAAATCCGAATAAACTAAGCCAGTCAAATAATCCAATTATTTTTAATAATTTGAATGTTACCTACCAGGTACAACCTGATGACTTATTAAGTATGGGAGCTTTTATTGTTTGCCAAGCGATTGTCGATACGCATGTGTTGGTGATTTAACTTTTGTTCCATTTGCACAATTTTACTAAAAGTTATGACGTTAAAGAAATAGATCCAAAGTAACCCTATCTTGTCAATTTACAGCAGTTAACAACTGAGAACAGGATCAAGTCAAAACGGCTTCTTTGATTTTGATGTCACAAAAGATCTCTAAACAGTGGTATGATTCGTGAAGGACGCCTGGGCACGCAATGCACGCACATTTCCTGGCCTCAGTATAAATTCTCAAACTCATTAATAATTCATGGCGTTATAAGCCAATAAGAGCGCCCCATTCGGGCCAGGTGGATGACTGAAATTCAGAGAAACATCAGTTGAAAATAACTAGCGTTTCATCACGTTTTCATCAGTACTGTTTCGTCACATTTTCATCACCAGTGTTCATCACTTAATTTTTAATAAATAATGGCCAGGAAAGACATTTCAAATTACAAACTGACAAGCTCGACTCATTTGAAATTAAAGTTTACAGTACATTTCTTAAAGTCACCGAAACAGACTAGTATAGTATCCATACCCACATTCTGAGAAACTTTTTCTACCTTCCGGGACACGGACTCGCTGCTAGAATCGACACCAATTGTCGCACCTACTGTTGATGATTCCAACTTAGGACCTAGTATTGCTGATACATTAGTCTGGACCTTTTTATTAGCTTTCTCATACTTCGTCAAAGCATCCGATCTATGACCCGTTCTATCGCGAATTAGCTTCTTGTCAACACCAGCATTACACAAACTTGACCCACACATTACGCGTAAACAGTGCGCAGTTTTTCACTTTATTCCGGCAGCCTCGCACATATCAGCCAATAATCGATTAAGCGTATTAATACCCACAGGTAATTTGTCAAAGCACATTCTTTTCGCGTTAGGCCCGAAATAGAATGCATCAACTTCTTTCGCGCAAATTTGCACAAGACCAATATAAAGGCGGTAATATTCAATAAGACAAGGCTAATGATGTTCACCCACAGAATGACAAATATGCCTCACGACGCGCGGTTCATATTTCAAATCAAGCAAGCCTCCATGAGATGTTTTGGACGCATTTTCTTCAAAAGGGATGTAATTATCACTTATTTCAAAATTCTCTAAGCAGATTCGCCTATGCAATCCTCCACGGAGACCAAATAATTTGCCATTATAGTAATATACAACATTTAACAAAGACTTAGCCGTCTTCATTCCAAATACTCCACTTTGTCACAGCTGCCTTTCTTCTTCATCAATGACTGGCTCTTTTTCTTTTTGTTTCGCTTTCAAACCAACCAGCTCGACCAGCTCGAGTCCCATCCTTCATTTCTGCGTTCAATATTCGTCTAAAGATAGCAGATCTGATGAGAAAAAAAAGAAAAGTTCGATGCAATTTCCTTAAGTTTTAAAATATCAAACGGCCCCCTCTCCAATAACGCCAATTCACGCACCTTTTGTCTGAAGAGTCCGAGGGATTGAACTCGATGGCTGGGTTCTTTTCCACCATGAATCGGCAAATGCCGCAGACAATCTGGTACCACGTTTTCGAAAGTTATGGATCTTTGGAATACTTTGCCACCTCTTGAACAAATTTGGATAACCAATACTTCAGCGTCAATACGTCCATCTCTGTTATGGGCCGAGTAAGCGGCTGAACTTTGTCCAATTCATACTCTCTGAAAACTCTACCAACTTCGACTATTGGAAACTTGACACTTCGCACTCGTTGCCAATCCTCAAAAATACCTACTGCCCACTTATTTTTATATCTAGTAGACTTCGGTACTGCCCTCTTTACGCAAAGTTCTTCTTCCTCGATTGTTTTTGGAAAGCGAAATCTTCCTTCGGCCATGGCAAAAACAACATTTAAAGTACTTCAAGTTCACAACGTTTTTGGAACACAAATTTGGTGTAACGCGAAACTATTGGATAATTAAAAACAAAAGGTCACAAATACAATGAATGCCGACTGAAAACGACAAATCACACATACAAGGCATTTTAAAGAAAAATGGGAAAAATACAACACTGCATAATTTTGTATTGTTTCTTTGGAGAAGTCATTTCAAAAACTCGTGCTTCGGGTTTCATCGGGTTTCCAAACGCTCGAAAACAATAAAACCACTCGGCCTGCGGCCTTGTGGTTTCAAATGTTTTCTCGCTTTTGGACACCCGATGAAACCCCCGCACTCGTTTTTGAAATAGTACTGAAAACAGTTTGAGCAAAGTAGTCGATACACACGATCTTATCTCAGCTTGGTTGTTACTGCGGTATGTGCTTTAGCATATTTCAGTCACTTGGTAGTTTTTTTGGTAGTTTTTTTTTCTTTGTTTTCGTTGTATGCACGAACTACCGACCTTTATGTCACAAGGGACTCTTCTACACCTAAAGATCCTTCATCATGCATATTTTGTAATTAGCACGTTTAGTTTTAGTTCAGTTAACGTCCAAGTTCAAGCTGTGCCGTTTCTTGAATACGGAAAACGCCGATAAGGTTTGTATGTTTTGCTTCTAGATTTTGTACCTTCGGCTTTTGTATTCTATTGTATTTGCAACATTTGTTATTTTTTTTTAAATGTAAAACCGACTGTTAAGGGAATGACATTTTCTTTTTAAACCTGACAAAGAGTGAATGTATCGTCGGTGAACTGTTCAAGAATAAAGTGAAATTCGTGTCTGCGAATTCGTTTGTGTGCTGATCTTATCTCAGCCTGGGTACTTTTCTGAACAGGTTCACATTGCACATAATAAGGAGGGAAAACATTGTGTTTCCTTATTTCACATCGTTTCCCGTGAATTTCTTAACGGAAGGCCAGAGAGCATAGGAAGGAAAAGTACTTAATTGTACGCGGACACTGTTACTGAGGAAAACTTCTGAGAAAGGAACAGAAAAATGAAAATTATCAATAGTTGCTGCAAATTCTAGCCAGATGAGTTTACCATGGTGTGATATTTTCCACAAAGAAAGATCAACGAAAACGGTTTTGGAATAACTTGCAAGATCTTGAAATCACACCCCACTGGGTGAGACAAAAAATTAACTATTTCCAATTTTTTGGCGTTTAGCATTTTAATATTCAGTCACCGCATGAACGCTATGATCAGTAGTAAAGAGCGAAGTAGAGAGCAAGTCAAGAGCTAACTGGTTAAAAAGGAACTAAAAATGAAATGACCTTTTGAGTGCGTTATTTTCTTAAGGATTACAGTGGATAAGGCATTCTTCCCTTGCAAGCCATTATGTTTGCGTGCTGTCAATTTGCCCATCAAGTGCGCGGGAGGAAAAACATAACCTTGAGGAAATTGTATTCGACAGGAGGTAAGGTCCTTAGACTTATCAAAACTCGCAGGAAACGCATCAGTCTCAACAGCACAAGACCAAAACAACTTGTGACTGTCGGTTATTACAACAACACGCTCTACTTCTTGTTGATTAAGCAATGATAACAGGAATTCATGTCGTCCAGTTCGGTCTGTAATCATTCGAGTCATTTCAAAATCGGATACAGGAATGGCTCCGACCTGTGATTGGATGATAAAAATAGTAAAAGTTAATAAGTTATATCGTAACTCGTTGCTCGTGAGTATTGTTTACCGCGTGTCTCGGAGCGCAACGATGAAATACCAATGTAAAAACACCGATGAGTCAAACAAGAAATGGCTACTTACATAACGAAGAGAAGGCAGAGTCTATCTTGTTCAGCGAGGTCGTTCAGTTCCGGCGATAAAAAAGTCATTCGCTGACAAGCTCCGCTGACAAAACTCATTTAGTCAGTTTAGGCGGACGACTAGAGACTGGAGCCATTCGTGTATTTCACCGCACACAGGAATGGCTCCAACTCATGCGTATAATATATAGATTTAGCCAAGCCTAAGAGCGGAGCTCTTATTAGTTTATTTTCCAGCCCTACGTTACACAGAATAAAAACTGTAATAAAACTATCTACTGGCAAGTCTTTGTATTATATTTCAACCCAACCATTTCGTCAACATATAAACACTATTACAAAGTAATTAGTCAGGGAAATGGGAAACTTGTGGCATATATACCATGTTTGAAAGGTCATGACCATAGTGAGCTAACAGGATTGAGGAGGATGTATGTGAGAATAGGCCCTCTTGTCTGTATCAATAATTTGCTAATCGCTCCTGTTGGCAATGTTTTCATGAGGTTGGGCTAGCAAGGCAAAGGAACTGAGTATTTTAGAAGGCAGTAACGTTTTTTACAAATCTGGAAACTATCATCATGAAATCCATACTTGTTCCCGGTAACTCATTCCTATTCTGATAAACTAGTTTTGAGAAGGATACAATATTTTATAACAAAAACTCGATGCATAGGTTGTGCAAAAACCTTTTATTTTACTATACTTTTATAGCCAATACCAGTCCCTTCAAATGGTAAAATGTTAGGAGGTTCAGAGAAAAAATTAATCTGCTATACATCTGCAAGATTTGATGTAATTATTTTAATTACAAGAATATTAACTGATACTAGGAGATTTAATAATATTAAAAAAATAATAAAAACTGCATGTCACGTTTGGAAAATCACGCAATGTTGCGTGACGCTGCGACCAATGTTTTTAATTTACGGCATTCTCTGCTGGAGAAATAAGGCTTGGCCGCAATCGAGGGAGTTTTTTTTCGTGGAAAACTGATTTTCTAGATTATTATTCATATGAAGGACAAACCATTCATCGGGCTCCTCATCTTTTTTTGCACAACACCTAAAGGAAGAAAGTCGCGGATTAATTTTGCTTGGTAATTTCTAACAACTCCACTAGACCTAAAAAGGAAAAAAAGCAAACCAACCAAAAAAAACGTCTTATCAGTCAAACCAGTTGCAGTAGCTCTCGCACTGAATCATGTCGAAGTACCTTGACTGTTTGCAGTAATGGTACAACCAATCTTCGAACAGTTTTCAGCCATAACAAGAAAGAGTGAAATGATTTTATAAAACTTGTTCCAAAAATTAATGAAGACTGTTCATCACATGACGCTGTATTGGGACGAGTATATCTCGTTTGCTATTGTATCACAGTACTGTTTTAGACAAGGTATTTATACCACTTAAATTTAAGAAAGAATGAGTAGAGCATAAAACACATTTTCTGTAAAGTACACGAGCCATCCTAACCTAATTTGCCAACTACTTTCCAGGCATCATCTGTAAAAAACCGCTTCAATTTTTCAAATTTTAAAATTTTTAGCTAAAACCGTGGCTCCCAAAAATATTTCTCACCTCGCCTAAAGAATTTTCAGAAGAAATTTTCAAATTTTTCGCAACTTTGCCTATTCCTTTTCGTAGGTCCAGCCAAGTCCTTATGGCCATTGGCCCCAACAATGGCCGCTAACAATGGCTTATAAATATTGGCGTTTGGTGTTCACTTGTAAAACTCCCTGAAGAAGT
The DNA here is from genome assembly GCF_036669915.1 of Pocillopora verrucosa. Taxonomy (NCBI): domain Eukaryota; kingdom Metazoa; phylum Cnidaria; class Anthozoa; order Scleractinia; family Pocilloporidae; genus Pocillopora; species Pocillopora verrucosa. Next base: position 9,204,021 of record NC_089324.1, read on the forward strand.
TTACGACAGTTAGGCGAAACGCGTCAGAGAATAAAGAAGTTTTACAACTACTGTTCGCTCAGCGCTGCTCACTAGTTTAGTTTTAAAATTTTTAAATTTTTTTTAAAAAAAAATTGTTTAAAAATGATTAAAAAATTATTGAAAAAAAATTAATAAACGTTTGAGTCGGAGCTATTCCTGTCAGCGGTGAAATACAGGACTAAAGTCAGCATATGACTTTTTCATCGCCGGAATATCGCTGAACGACCTCGCTGAACAAGAAAGGCTGCCTTCCCTTCGCTACGTAAGTAACCATTTCTTGTTTGATACATCGGTGTTTTCAGTCGCATTGATATTTCATTGTTCCGCTTTGAGACACGCGGTAAACAATACTCACGAGCAAGGAGTTAAAATATAACTTATTAACTTTTACTATTTTTATCATCCAATCACAGATCGGAGCCATTCCTGTATTTAGTCGCTTGTTCAGGCGGACCGGGATTCCACGGTATTCAGCTATCCTTTCGCTTCCTTCCAACTTAGAATGTGTTTGGAAATCAACACCATAGTTTCATTTAGTAGAGAACAAGTGCATTGGATCTTTTAAAGTTCTGTTGCCGAGCAATTCAACGATCTAACGAGAGAGTTAACAATCCTGAATAGCAGACCCGGCAGATTTACGATGTGATAGGACAGACCGGGTTATGTACAACCGGGTCCAAGGTTGTTACAGAGCCACCTCAGTGACATGTATGTAGCATGTATTTAAATTTGGATTATGGTACTTTAAAAGATATATTTTAATCTAATATTTTCACTTGTTATTTTTGCACAGTTGTTAACTCGTGGCATTTTTGCTGGGTTTGAGTCCTATTGGTGATTGGAGTATTAACCCCTTGCAGGGCTGTCAATAATTTTTCAAGTAGGCAGGGAAATGAAAAAAGTAGCTGGGGTTTTTAAGAGTCTGCTTGGTGAAAGGTGGGTAGAGGAATGGAAATTTAGGGAACAAAAAACCTTGTTGTAGATAAGCACAACAAAACTTTGAAAAAGTTTTGACAGTCAATCATAATTTTATTCTGACAAAACAGTTTATTTTGACATTGACAACCCCCTCACGTAGTTCATTGTGGGATTCAGAATAACTATATCCTCTCACACAAAAAAAGCTTGCATGACTTGTGACTGACTAATGATGGTGTGACCCATGAGTGGTTAGTGACAATGTGACTAATAAGAGAATACTGGAAACAAATCAAAGGAGCCAAAAACATGGTGCTGCAAACATATTGGGAGCATAAATTGGTTTAATCTTTTTCTCTTCATTAATTTCTCAAGTAATGAAGAATTATTTCTTATAGGCTTTGTTCATAAGAATTGTTTCTTGTAAGCAAAGCTTATAACAATTATTTCTTATAAGCTTTGCTTATAAGAAATCAATGAAAGGCTTCTAAGAAACTACTGAAAGAAACTGTCTAGGCTGATGTACATTAGGTAGTCTGGCAGGATGTTGGTAAGATGAAGCCTTGCACGAACTAGGACCAAACACATTCAAGCAGTGCTAGCAGAGAACTTTTTGTCAACATGTGATTTTTTGGAGAGAAAGACCGATGGTTAACACTTACTGCCATTTGTGAAAGCGATGGATTTCACTGATCTCTGGCAGAAATTCTGTGCTCGCTTGCTGCATGCCTTTTGAAAAAAAGTAAGGCGAGAAATGGTTTAGATTTTGGTTTTATCTAAGAGATAATGGTGTCTTGCAGTATTGCAGTATGATGTGAACAACTGCATTGCTAATTGGAGGTTGGGTGCCTGAAACATCCAGGAGCTTCCACTATTGGTGACCAGCTCCTAAATGGAGACTTCTCCCATGGCTGGCAAATCCTGGCAACCCAGCTATGAGCCCCAACACAGAAAAGGGGAACAGGTGCCTGTCACACTGAATAGACAGTAGAAAGAGGAAGGAAATGGGTGGGGAAAAACTGCTTGGACAAAGAGCTGTGACTCCTCACAATGCTACAAGTACACGCTCAGAGTTCATGCAAGAATGCCTCCAACAAAGAGAATATGGAATTCCAGTGCATGTGCGTATGTGAAAAACCACTGGCTACTAGAAAACATTGATGTTCTTTGTAGTTAACTCCATTAAATTGCATTTAACTACATTTAACTGTATTTAACAACTGCATTGCTAATTGGAGGTTGGGTGCCTGAAACATTCAGGAGTTTCCACTATTGGCAGTTAGCTATAGATGGAGAGTTCTCCCATAGCTGGTAAATCCTGGCAACCCAGCTATGAGCCCCAACACAGGAAAGGGGAACAGGCACCTGTCATATTGAATAGACAGTGGAGAGGGGGAGGGAATGGGTGTGGAAAAACTGCCTGGACAAAGAGGTGCCACTCCTCACAATGCTACAAGTATGTACTCAGAGTACAGGCAAGAATGCCTCCAACAAAGAGAATACAGAATTCTGGTGCATGCGCATATGTGAAAACTGCTGAATATTAGACTGATGTTTTTTGTTGTTAATGCCATTAAATTGCATTTACCTGCATTTAACAACTGCATCACTAATTGGAGGTTGGGTGCCTGAAACATTCAGGAGCTTCCACTATTGGCAGCTAGCTGTAGATGGATACTTCTCTCATGGCTGGCAAATCCTGGCAACCCGTCCATGAGCCCCCACAACAAGCTGAAGGACCTCTGAGCTGAGTGCAGTCAGCTCTGAGAAATGGGGTTCATGGCAACAGATGGCCATGGCCCTGAGAAAAATTGCCCAAATCTGACAGCACCCGCTGTCAGATTTGGAAGTGAGAAATTATGAGTATTATACCTGCTATGAAATTTGTTCTGCTACTGAAAGGATGCTATCCATGAGTGTGAGCACCATGTTCTTTATGAGGTGGTCAGGAATGCCCCACTGAGAAGCTGTAGTTGCAGCTAAAATTCTAAAGCTGTGACCAGAGAACTTTTCTGGAATGCCTGCTGTCTGTAGTGTGGATTGTAAGAATGAAGATAGATGGGCCTGCAAAAAAGGATGGCCATCCTGATAAATAAATAGGGGACCCTTTGCATGGCCCTCCACAGTGAAGCAGTACAAGCAGTCACAGGACAGAGAGATGTGGACCCACAGCCAAGGAAAATGAAACAGCCCTGCTGAATAGGATCAGTCTTTGGGCATTTAATGAACACCCTGAAACTTTAAGGATTTCTTGAGGAATCTACCTGCAGATCTGCTACTGTCAGATGCACAGAAGGATAGAAAGGCCCATTTTTTGTAAACTCACCAGCTCTGAGAAACCTAAAGAAGCCAAGGCAACAAGCCACCCAGGGTATGACATATTCAGGGGTGGAGAAGTCCAAGGACTTGTGCACAATGGCCTAAAGGTCTGCAGTCACAGGCAGACACTGGGGAGATTGGAACCCTGATGTTGTTTAAACCCTCTTAAGAGCCGCTGTATCTGAAGACAGTCAGTGAGTGGGTCAGGATATCCGTAGTCAATGTGTAATGAGCAAATAGCGGACAGATAAACTTTAATAGAAGGAGTGATGAAGACAATCTGCAAGGTATGCACAGAAATGCATCACTGTTTGTTCACTAGCAGTTAGAAAGGGATGACATAAATTGCTAGGAGTATCCTGACCACAGAAGGCTAGGTATTGGTGTTTAGCAGAGCCATAGACTGCTGAGTGGAGGGTGCAAGACCATTGGATAATTTGCTTTCAAGTCATGGGAAGCTGGGCCAGTAAAGACTGCAGGACTGATGTAGCCACAGGTGCTGTGTGTGTAGCTAGACAATGGAAACCCTGGAAATCAAAATGAGATAAGGCATCAGCGATAAAATTGTCTCTACTAGCAGTATGAGAGGCCGCAAAGGCAAAGGAATGGTGGGCTGCTAAGAGGGACCCACTGGGAAGTGCTCCTTGTATGCAATTGATAGTGACAGCTGAGAGGCTGACCATTTCCCCACAAACCACTGATGGTCAAAGGGTGTGCTGTAACCTTGGGCTTTGGCAGCATCTGAGGAAACAGAAAAATCAGGTAGTGGAGCCCAATTGGGGTAAACAAAAAACTGAGGCCATCCCAAGAATAGAAGAATTCATGCCACCAAGAGAGGTCTAAATGAAATTTTTGATTAAGCCTTATGGGGTGGTCATCCCCTTGGAACGCTAATAATAAGTTGATCATATGCTGTAAAAAGGTATGCCCGATGAGGAATGACTTTACATGTTGGAGATTGCAGATGAGAGATTCCAGCTCTTTTCTCAGACAGTACTGTTTGGAAGACCAAGTATCCAACAATGGATGGATGACAAGCCTGAAGGGCAAGTGAATCCAGCTCAATACCAAGCGCTGTTAAGCAGGTGGATGGCCCCTCCAGTTTATCTAGGTGAAGGGGGATGCCTTAGTTCCCAAAAAGTGGAATGTACAAATCCAAGTTGTTTTGGCAGACAAGTGAGTTGGGCATGACATGATCCCACCGATAACATTGTCTACTTTCATGTACTGTAAAGAGCGAGGCTCCCTAGGAATGCCATTGTTGATGCTATGGCCCACTGGGCTAGATAAGTCCAAGATAAGCTACCACCTTCCATGTTGGTACTTCTTTGGGGTCACTCCAAAGAAACTAACATGAAGGTTTGGAATTGGAGATATAGCATAGGGGCCAGCTACATGACCTTTCTGAAGTTCTGTGAAGAGATACTGATCAATCACGGCAGGGTGAAGTGCTGCTGATGGCATGTTCTGGGTCGTAGACCTCAATGATACTGCCAAAGGATCAAAGCCAAGAAAAAAAACCACCAGTAGTACCAGAAATCACAAAATCCACTCTTCTTTGATTGGGATGAAAACAAAGTTCCTCCTGCAGTTTGTCTGCACTAGTGAGTGTAACTCTAAAAGGAGAGACCAAATCTTGCTGAAAAGCACCAGTAATGGAATGCCCTGTGGCCTTTGGTGATCTATAGACCACCTCAATGCTGCTGGCATTTGTACCAAGACGAGGTAGTCGCTTGGGAGTGCTGCTCATATGATTTGGAGGCACGAAAGGGGCAGTTGATGTTGGGGTGGTCCCCTTCACATTTATCACAGCAGTGACAGTACCGGCATTGACCGAAGGGCCAGTGACAGATGCTATCACTTCGTGATCTGCAGAAGTTGGATGACAAGCTGCCTGAGTTAGGGAATGGAGAAGATGCAGCTGATGGCTGGGACTATGGCACCAAACAAGTATGGAAATTGTACAGGTTGAGGTTTTTGCATGACCGGTCTGCCAGGCCTGATGCAGGTGCATCCTTCCAAAAGGCAGTGTCATAGTGAAGCCAGGCCTTGCCATGGAACTGGCGGTAGGTCTTCATAATCAGAAGCTTGTACTGCGTCATACCCTACCATCTAGAAGGGTGTGAGCAGCAGGAAATCCACATGTAGACCGCTAATGCCTTCACCCATGTCACAATGTCAGTGATCTCTTGTATCTGTTTCTTTGATGAACTCACCAAAAGTCTACTGTCAAGATAAGTTTGCAGCTCCACTTCTGGGGCCTTTAGGTTGTCACCTAGCAGGTCAGCCATATCAATGAATTGCCCTTACCTGATCTTGCTAACCAGCTTCTCTGGGATAGGAGACTAACGTGGGCCAACCACAAAAGTTCAAAGAAGATGGGATCCTTGGTGAAACAGTAGATGCGTGAACAGAACCGATGGAGAATGTCAGCACAGATGTTATTACTGGTGACTTTTATTCAATGAATGATAAAGCAAATGTTAGCCTCCTAACTACTTTATTTACAACAATGTGATGGTAATTTGAGATTAGGCACAAATCAGCTCTAAACCAAACATTAATTTTCCTTGAAACTCACCACTATGAATCTCATACCACATGAATTGCAATCAAACATTATTTTATGGGCCGTGAAAATATATGTTTTTAGATAGCTAAATTCATGGACAACAAGTACTTAGTGCAATCCTCGCAAAGGTATGCTAAAGCCCAGGAATTTCATGAGATGATATATTCATGGGTCTTGAAAATTGGTTAGTGGTTAGTCCAACACTGATTTCATAGTAAGATCATTTTCATGACCCATGGAAATGACTTGTTACGAATGTGTCTACTTGGGTCTGCAGCATCTAATAATTACTGCATGAGAATATTCATCCACTTCTCATCCCATGTGTTCTGTGTTTAACTTAATAAAGAACAAGAAAGGTTAAAATAATAGCCTATTTTTAGGAAATTACAATTAAAACTAGAGCTTTGAAACTGATTTTATTGTAAGAAATGTCTGGCTGCAGTTAGCCAGAGTCGAAATGAATTAAAATTCCAAAAATTAAAGTTGGATTTATATAGAATAATTTTTGATAATTTTTTAATATTGGTAATAAACACTTGTATAACTTTTAAAAGTATGCAGATATTCAAAAGTGCTTTGCATTACCTCTAGTATTAAAAACTAGCACTGAAGGCTTTCCTAAAAAGAAAATGCTTAGAGATATTTCTTAAAAGCAGCCAGGCTACTACAGGATCTGATCAGTAATGGCATTTACCAATAAAAAAAAAAAGAAATACATCCATAACGAAAATTTGATTGATGTAGAGACACAATGTTTGTAATATTTTATTTCAGGTTACTTCTTTGTTACTTTTGTTAGAAACGATGGGCTGGTTATTTAAATGAAATTTAGACAGCATTTATGAAAGTCGTGGTCTAACCCATGTTTAAACCATGAATAATGATTATTTAAACGTTGTTCTTCCAATTGTGTGTTAGACTTTGTCTAAACACCAGCTAAGGAACAACAGTAATTTAGACCTGCTCACAGGTAGTTTTAAATGTTGTTAGATGGGTTTTTTGTGGTCAGCCATTTTAAATAGGATGGACTACAGCGGCATTCAAAATTTACTGTACTTCTGACTGTCCTCCTTTTTTGCAAGTTTTGCTCCTTCCCTGCTAAAAACTTCAACATCAGCAAGTTCACTTGGCCCCGCTTCGCATATGGTAGATTCCCTCTCATCTTTGTCTGGTCTTGAATTAGGTTCCTCTCCTGCGACATCATCAAATGGTTGCTCTAGCGGATTCACTGAAGCTGGTAGAACTTGGCAAGTGATTTACTCACTTCACTTGGGGAGGCAGGAGCTTTTCCTCTGCTAGTTTTTCTTGCTTCACGATGTTGCAAATTGTGTTCTTGTTTGGATTGGAGTTTCAGCGGCCTCCAGCAACCTTGGATCTGATTCATGTCCTGTTTGATTCCATTTGGATTTCAGGAGTTGAATTTTTGCAAAATTTCTTCCCAAGTATTTGCTTTCTTTCTCAATGTTTTATTATTGTAGCCTTTACTCTCCACTTCTGGGAATTCTCTTACCAATTCTGCCACCAAAAGCATTTCTTCTTCACTAAAATTGGGCATTCATAACCTCCAATATGGAAATGTGCATACAAATAACACCACAGACAATACATTTCCTGGTGAGACATTGTTTAGCCATTCACTAGAAAAAACGCAGTTCAAGGGCGTTTTAATAATGTATTTTAAACATGGTTTAACCGTCCTTTATCGAGACAATGTCTAAATTGTGGCTTGGCCCTAAACACAGTTTAACTTAGACTTTGTTTAAATAACTGGCCCGATGTCTCTGGTAATTGACACCAGGGAAGTTGGATGAATAATCTACAGTATGTAGACACAGCAGTTTCATAGACATGTAGATAAAAAAAAATGGGGCTTCTCGTGCCAGAATATTCTTCATCAACTCGTGGTATGGCCTCATCAGCCATATTTCTAATAAACAGACTTACTCTTACTTGTACCACTGTAATGTTCATATTTTAGGAACCACATGGTATAGTCTCAGTTGCAACTGTTAAAGGTGGTGAAACATTAGAGAGAAGCATGACAGTTCTTTTCTCTGTCAAATTCTCTGCCTACCATATACCAAATGTGAAGTCAAGTTCTTCTAAAATGCATTAAGAGCTGTCCATGGGGATTCCTTTGAGGCAAAGGGCTGTTTAAAAAGTTGCTCAATTATTCCAAACTTCCTCTTTCCTAACTGGCTGCCAGCAAATAAACATTACTTGCTCTTCTTTTTTGTTGTTGGTTGAACACCTACAGGTATTCATGGGAGAGTTTTGCTTTGCTTCAGTGCTGTGTTGTAAAAATTATGCAGCTACAGTTTGAAGGCCTGCATGGAGAGCAGTTTGACCTCTTCATAGCTCTTCATAGTGTGGTTGTAACTGACATCCCTGAGGTCTCCATTATGAAATGGATTTATAAATATATATAATATATAATTAGTAATGTCAAAAACAAATCCAACAAAAGTTAAACATTTTAACAAATCTGATTCTATTAAATAATGCAATTTTGAGTTGGTAATTTGTACAGGTTGAATGTGGAAATTTGTTTTATATATTAATTTATTAGCGGCATTTCTCAAGGCTGGCAAGGTGGAATGAATGAGAGCCTGCAGAGAGTGATTTAAATATACAAAATATACCAACCAATGTAAAGTGCAAAAAGTTATGCAGCAAGTTTGAATTAAATAGGATCCTGTTAAAATACTAAGTAGAACAAAGTACTTAAAGAAATATCAAACACAAAATGAGCCCTCAAAAAAATTACAAGATGCACATAGTACATTACTGTGCATATTACGTTGATTGCATTAAATAATAAAAAATGAGAAAAAAAAGATGACAACTAAGTGGCTTAAAAGTTATACTGCTTAGATGATGCAACAAAATAGGTTAGCACTCAGGGAAATATTGGTTGCTGAGATTTTTCAATAACGATGTAAACTAACTAAACCTTTAAAGTGTAGTCAGTTGTTCGTATAGTATTGAGGGTGAGGTTGGAATTGATGAGTACTTGCAGTTCTGTAATGCATCTGATCCTGTCCAAATTTTTTCCCAAAGTGAGGCAGTTCACCATACTGACAACTTTTAACAGGCTGAGCTTGTGGTGGTGGTTCATATGGCCCTCCTAATTCTAGTTTTTGTTAGCTTTCTGTTTTACTTTCTCTTTCTATTAAAAATAAATTTAGAATTATCAAATGTAATCAAACTAAATGGTGAATAGCAACAGCCACCCAGCAACATTTCTGTAGACTGCAATGCAATAAAGTGCATCATGGGGCAATTAGAGTTGCACAGATACTTAAGTTAGGGTACACTCATGATGTTGGAGAAAATGTGAGGTAATTATATTTTTTAACTTGCTAGACACTGTAGTGATACATTTTTGGTACTTTCCTTCATTTTCCTGTAGTCTGATATATTACATTAGTAACTGTGGTTGTTTTTACATGTTTTAAAATAAGCAACACAAGCCTCTCTCTATAGATGTATACACCTCAACTCATAAAGTATTATTTTGAACTGTCAGAATTTTCTTTTCAACAATTGACTTTATGTAATTGTTGTTGAAGAGATTTCATGTTTGTTTCTCGAGAGATATATTTTAGATAAATTTAGTAACTAAGAAGACAAAATTTAAGTAAAAGTAACAAACTGTTAAGACTTTGAACGGCTTCTGCTTCTCATCTCTTCCCTTTCAGCTATTGTGAAAATGGTGGTCATAGTGTTACTGTATGGCTGCTGTATTGTTTTAATGCTCTGAAGGCTTTTTGAATCTTTCGAAAGGTGTTGGTAAGGAATGGTGAACAAAACTGGTCATTTGACAAAGCCCACCGATTGTCAAATTTGATGAAATCTGCTATGGTATTTCAGTGCAAGCTTGGGGCGTGAGCAGTGCAGTGAAATCATGTGTGGATTTATTTTCTTTAGGTGATAAGCCACGCCATTGAAGTGACAAGTTATCAGTGTTGCAAAATCAGAAACCAGAGAGCTACAGTCTTTCACCTTTTGACTGAGCTTATTTTTTGGAGTTGTGAGGAGTGTCAGGGTGATTTTTGCATTGGCTATGTGTAGTTTTTCAGAACATTTTCAATCCACAAGGAATGTGTTTTAATGTTCTCTGTTATGTTTCAGGAAAGATACATGTGACCTCAGCAGTAAGAAGACCAAAGCAATTTGCACTCTATACCTTCTCCAACAAGTTGTCTTTAAGAGAGCTGCTCAGTACCAAAAAAAAATATTTCCCCAATGGAACCCTGTGCTGAGTACTGCATTTCGTGAAAACCAAACAATGTTGGTAGATTAGCCAATAATAAGGAATTTGGATTTCAAACTTTCTCTTTGACAAGCCAGTATACTGTGCTATATGCCTTAAATATGAGGTCATCTCTGACAAGTTTCTTTTCATGCACTTTTTTAGAATGAAATATAGAGACTTGTCCCTGTATTTCAGACTCGATAGGATCTCTATGTTGCTGGATCCTCTCATAAACTGTTCGAAGGGTGTTATGTTGAAAATTTTGTGTTGCTTGCATAAGAAACAAAACATTCTTTTTCCTCTTGGTCAGCTGGACCCGATTTCATGTAAGTGTTGTGGTTCTTGGGGAACAACCAGTTATGTACAAATCTGTCCTGTCTAGGCCTATGCTGAGATTGTTTGGGAGCTGATAGGTGCTAGTAATGGTCTTTAGCATACTTGTAGAAGTTGTACATAATTGTGTCTTTTGAAAGGGAAAATAGCATTTCGCCTTCTTTCTTAGTCAGAGCTGAGTCTTTAAGTGATTTCTCAATGTTTTGCATCACCTCTTTTGGTGTTAATATTGTCATACTTCCCTCCCTTGGTTATTTAGGAAACTACCAGTCCATGAGTAATCTAACTTTGAAACATCTTCACTTGCTTTGTACTGACATAAGCTGTTCTCTGAAAGTTTCTTCAGCTTGATATGCTTTACCTCTCACCCCTCTATTTCCACTTTAGTTAGTTCTTGGAGTTACTTCTGGAATAGCTGTTCTGTGTGCCAAGGGGCCACATTTGCCTATTTTATGAAGTGTACCTGTGACTGTACATGGGTGAAACAAAGCATTTGCCCCAAGGTGTTGTTGACCTCAAAGAGCTGCTCATCAGTAATCTCAGGTTGATTAAACAAAGAAACATTGTCTGTAAAGCAACCCTAATACATGAACTACCATGAATAAACTGTTCAGAAATGACTAGGGTGATACATACATACATACATACATATACTCTATTTAAGCTCGAAATTCAGTGTAGCTGTAGAACTAATATCTTCGGGAAAAAAAAGCTAAAATGAAATAAAAATATGCTATCTTACAATTTCAATATTATTTATAAACTATATACAACTAAAAGCTAAGAGAGAAAACTAAGAGGGAAACATAACTAGTAGACCTACTGAGGAAAAGCTTCATATCTGAGGATCTCCTGCTTGAATTCTAGAAAATTTAATGTTCTGTAAGTGTCTAGGAGAGAGTTCCATATTTTGCTAGCTAAGTATGAAAAAGAGTGCAGACCGTATGTCGTTGTTTTTGGGTTGGGAAGGGACATGATATGATTTCCGCGCAAATTGTAAGATGAAGACCGTACCGTGAACATATCTTTTAAATAACCTGGATAATTCGTAAAGAATAGACTCTTATATAACGTGATCATGAAGTTCTGGAGGCATCTAATGAATAAAGATTTTAAGTTGACTTTGCTCAATAAAATGTCATATGGAGAGCTGTAGTCCTGTAGTATAAACCTAAGAATGCGCTTATTTAGACTATCTACTTTGTCGGCATTGCGCGCACCACAGAAATGCCAAACAGAAGAACAGTAGTAAAAATGTGGCAAAATAAAGACTTTATAAAGCTTCAATAGCGTCTCCTTATTAATAAGTTTCCGAAATCTAAGCATTACGTTAATTTGATTATTAATTTTCTTACAGATGACTGATACATGATTATCAAAAGAAAGCTTATTATCTATTGTCATTCCAAATATATCTATCGAGTTATTTACTGGGAAACAAAAATTGTGGTCAGTTTTTCCCAGGATTAGAGCTTGGTGCTTTTTCTTGTTAACAATCATGCCATTGTTTTTATACCACCGATTTGTGACATTAACTTCTTGACAAATGCACTTTTCCAGTGCAAGTGGGTCTAGGTCAGATGAATAAATCTGATGGTCGTCTGCGTATGCGTTTAGTTTTGCATATTTCACATGCTGAAACAAGTCATTAATAAATATATTAAAAAGCATTGGTCCTAAAACGCTCCCTTGTGGAACTCCTCTTTTGGTGTCTGCCCAGTTGGAGAAGGTATCTCTATGGAGAAGGTGATAATTCTTACTTCTGCTTATTTTGATCATGCTTTCTCTTCTAAGGCCTCTGATCAGTTTTCATCTCCTCTTGGTACTTGCTTTTATGTTTTGCAACATCTACACTGAGCAGATCTTGAAGCCTGTAATCCTCTTCAGTATGTTTGCAAGGAGGAATGTCAACTGTACCAATATTGAAATGAGAAGCTGCCACATACAGTCCTAGTTTTAATGTGTTACTTCCAATGTTAATTTCTTTTGAAATTCTCTGCCACTCCATCTCATTTAAAAGATCTGTTTTGATTCTGTTTCTTGCCATGTAGGTACTACTGAAGTAAATCATCCTCACTTAGTCTAACATTCAGGCTTTAGCTTGGCAATAACCATGCCTGGTATTCAAGAAAAGTCTTATCCATGTGGTTGTGAGGCTTACACTGTTTACATCCTTGTTAAGGAGCCTCCACATGGTGACACAACCATTGTGTGACAAGTAGCCCCTCTTTTGCCATTTGTTGCCAAGTTGCTGTGGAAAGAGTTCTCAGTTCTAGGTGGAAGCATATTCATAATTGAGTAGTAGCGACTGAAAATAAGATATTAAAACTGTATTAAAAGGCAAAAATGAAAACAAGTAAAGTCTCGAGAACTAATTTTTAAGAAGTACATCAAAAGTATTAAAAGAAATGAAGTGATAATCTTATCTACGATGTCTACTCTGATTTTAGCTATGTTTAGTCGATTTTGGTTTTAAATGAAACATCTACGTGTACATTTACTTATTGACAATGCTTTCACATCAAGTTAATAATTGGATAAATACATTACAATATAATTAATTCAGCAACAGAGTTAGACAAAATACTCATAAGTTATATATAATGATAATTACAATTTAAAATAGTGGTTGTAACAACCGCTAGTCTTCTCAGTATAAACAATGCTTTAATAGAACAAACTTCTCCGACTCGAGCTGACAACGTGGTAATGCAAAGTGTTGCTAATGCGCATGTGCGAACTGAACTATGTTGCAAATCTCGGAATACTGGACTGGATATTACATTTCTCCTTTTCTTTCGAGATAGTCTCTTCCTTAAGTGAAAAACAACGCAACTTAAAACATGTGTCCTAACTTAGACTAGGCATGCTATTTTAAAGCACAGTCCTTTCTGTTCCATTTTAGGTACAGTTAAAGTACAGTCTTTAGGTGACAAGGTCTTTCAAATACTCTGGACGTTTTCGATCACTCCTTGGTCTGGTCGCAGCTGCTGGCATAGGTTGTCTGCTATGGTCCGCTTTGTCACTGGTGTTGGTTTTAGCTGCTTCCTTTGCGCTGCTTTCCTTAGTCTCCTCCTGGACTGAGTGAGGGTTGGCATTCAGTAGAATCTTCTCTCTCCAATCCTCTTGGTTCTTTTGTTCTTCCTGGTCTTCATTTTCTTCGCTGGTGTTTTCCTGGATCAGTGAGTTAGCAATCTTGAACTGGCTTGCGTCACGGTACACTTCGCGTCCATCTGTGATCCTTTTTGCTGCAATGCTTGATCCGTCTATTCGAGTTACTCTGTAGAATGCTGGTTCAAATGCGGTAGACCATTTGTTTCTCTTTTTCTGTTTCAACAGGACATGATCTTTGACTAAGAAATTGTGCTCTTTGGTGTTCCTGTTCTCGGCATTCTGTTTGATCTTATCTTTGTATTTCTCATCCCGCTTATCGATGGCTGTGTCACGGGGATTCTCATTGCACTCCCTCGCTTGGTGATCTAGTTTGGTTCTGATCTGTCTGTTCATTAGGGCTTCATATAGTGGCACGACAGTAGCAGGATGCGGTGTTGAGCGATAGCCTGTCAGCATCTCTTGAACAGCTACACTGCTTTTTCCCCCATTGAGACGAGCGATCTGCTCAGTCTTATTCAGTAGTTTCATGAAGCTTTCCGCCTCTCCGTTAGCACGTGCGTGTTCTGGGGTAACTCGGTGATGGTGGAATCCCTCTGTTTTGGCAAACTCGGCAAATTCTCTGGAGTTAAATGGTGGTCCATTATCGCTTTGTAGCTGTCTTGGAGTCCCATGAGTGGCAAACATGGTTTTGAGCTTTTCCATGGTCGGCTGGAATGCTGTCGAGTGAGTCTTCATGACTTCAGGGTATCTTGTTCTCTTGTCAATGGCCACTAGGTTATAATGACCGTCAGGATAGGGTCCGCTGAAGTCTACAGATATGACATCCCAGGGTTTCTTTGGTATGTCTGTGACTTTGATGGGTTCCTGTCTGTGCTGCTTCGTGGTTACCTGACATTCCTAACATTGACCGATGATCTGCTCTACCATATTGTTCATGGTTGGAAACCAATACTTTGCTCTTAACATCTGCTTTGTTTTTTTCATTCCCAGGTGTCCCAGGTGATGTGCTGCCTTGATGACCTTTCTCTGTAGGCTTGTTGGGACAATGATCTGATTCATCCTGAAGATTAGGTCATTGACTACGTACAACTCATTCTGTACACTATAAAATGGTGCAATGTCTGGGTCCTTCTTGTGTTGTTCCCAATCTCCAGTGAGTATTCTGATGGAAAGTTTCTGAAGCTGGGTGTCTTTGAGAGTTTCTTCCTTGATGTGATCTACAACAACAGCATGTTTGGCTGTCACCGTGTACTTGATCACTCTCTCTATGGTATCCTTTCCAGTTTCTGGCAAAGGGTGTCTCGACAGGAAGTCAAGTGGATCGGCTTCATCCTTTCCAGGTTCATAGATTAGCTCAAAGTCGACATCTTGCATTCCCATTACCCATTTTTCTATTCTTGATGGAAGTCGCATGGCTGCCTTGTTAAACAATGGAAGTAATGGTTTGTGAGCTGTGATGATCTTGAATTTTGGCGCTCCCAGAAGGTAAATGCTGAGTCTGTTCTTTGCCCAATGTATGGAGAGGGCATCTTTCTCTGTCTGACTGTATCTTTTCTCGGTGTCAGTCATGCTGCGGCTAATGAAGTGGACTGGCTGTAGGCCATTGCCTGTGTCCTGGAATAATCCGGCTGATAGTCCTTCATGGTAGCTGGCTTCAACTCTCACAACAATAGCTTTGGCTGGGTTGAAGTACGCCATTGTGCTTTCACTTGTTATGCTTGCTTTGAGCTTCTCAAATGCTTCATTCTCTTCTGCTCCCCATTTGAACTTCGTATCTTTGTGGGTCAGCTGTCTCAAAGGTGCGGTTAGTGATGCGTATTTGGGGATGAACTTTGATAAATACCCAGTCATGCTAAGAAAGCTTCGCACAGCTTCTTTCGATTCTGGTGGGCTGCTTTCCTTCACGGCTCTGACCTTCTCTGGGTTTGGTTTTAATCCGTTCTTCGTGAACTTGTGCCCATAGAACTCTATCTCTTCCACTCCGAATTGGCATTTCTCAGGGTTGAAAGTGACACCAAAATCTGTTGCTCTCTGCAGAACGGCTTCCAATCTTCTATGTCTTTCCCTCCTATCAGGATATCATCGCGCTGGTTGAGGCACCTTGGTATGTCTCCGAAAATTCGGTAGATAGCTTCATCAAAGAGACCTTGCGATGTTTTTGCTCCAAAGATTAGACGTTTTGGTCGCATGTTCCCCCATGGTGTGCTGAAGGTAGCGACTTTTCTGGATTCTGGATCGAGAAGCAGTTGGTGGTACCCCTGCTTCGTGTCAAATTTGGAGAAGATGGTACAGTCGTGGAACTTGTACATAAAGTCCTCAACAACCGTTCCTTGGGTTATCCTGTGTCTCTCCATGAGTTGGTTGGGTATCCTGAGGTCCACGCTGGCCCTAATCATGTGTGGTTCTAGGTCTTCCTTATCTACGCTGCTGAACTTTGGCTTTGGCTGAACTACTAATGGAGAGCACCATGTTACTGGTTCACCTTCAGGCACCTCTTCAAATATCTCCTCTTCTACACACTGTTCAAGCCATTTCTTTGAGGGATCTTGCAAATAATATGCGACTGGTCTTGGTTTCTGGGCTACAGGAGCAGCTTCTGGTCTCATGCTGAATTTAGCATAGAACTCTTTTCCATTCTTGATGTCTCGTATCTTCCCAATGCCCTTGAATACATCGCTGTATCGATCAGTGATTGCTTTGATTTCGGGATTGAGTATTACAGCTTGCTTGACACTCTTGATGTCTGGCAACTCTTCCTGGATTCTCAGGTCATTGGTCTCGGCGAAAGAGCCATCTTCGCGGATCTGTAGCATACCTAGCTCTTTGAGGGTGTCTTTGCTGATGAGCGGTGGGGAATTGATTCTACCCCTGACCACAACAAATCTTACGACTGCTCCGCAGGTCTGGTTCCTTACGGTCGCTGTGAATTCTCCTTTCACGGGAAGCTCACTTTGTAAGGTACTCAGCTTCACTCTGCTTGGATGTAGTGTTGGCTTTACGCTTGATCGATTTGCCAATGCCTTGAATTGGTGTTCGTCCATAACATTCACCTCTGCACCACTGTCCGGCTCAACTCTAACATCAACATCTTCTATCTTCACTGACACAGTTCTGCTCTCGTTATCTGTTTTGATTTTCTTCACCTGCTTAAGATGACGTACAGCTTGGCAGAAAAATTCGTCATCAGAACTTGTTGAGTTATCAGCATCTTCTTCTGTGGTTCGCTTGACACGGTGCTTGTCCCTCGAGGTTTCTGGTGGTTTTCGACTGTGTTTGTGCCCATGGCTTTTCTTGCTGTTGGGAGGTCCTCTGAACTTGCATACTGAGCTAAAGTGGTTAAACTTCTGGCATTTCATACATTTCTTCCCATATGCTGGACAGTTTTTGCCTTCCTCGTGTGTGCCTGTTTGTCCACAGTATCCACATGGTTGCTTTTTCTTGTCTTTTCCATCTTTCTTGGGCGGATGCCACTTTCCAGACTGTCTTACGACCTTCTTCACATCTTGGGGAATTTTCATGTCGCTTATTTGAAGTGTTGTGTCTTCGATTTGTGCAGCTTCGGTGAGGAACTGTGTTAAATCCCATTTCTTATTAATAGCGTTCTGGATTAGCGAACGATTCTGTGTTGTCTGGATGAGGTGTTCTAGGATTCGTTCATCGCAGTTTGCTTCAAATTCGCAGTCGTTGGCTTTCTCTCTTAAACGCGCAGCGTACGCGTTCGTTGTTTCGCCATGTGCTGGTCTCATTTTGAGGAATACATATCTTGCGTGGTGTTTATTCTTCTTGGGTTTGAAGTAGTCGTTCAGCTTTTTCCTCAGCTTCTCATAGTCGTTACCGCCATCCGTTGGGTTTGGTAAGCCTTTCTCCAGACGAGCGATTTCCTTCCCGCCATAAATGATGAGTGCACCTTTCGTGTCGAGGGGTTCCGTAATCTTGAAATATCTGAATTCGCGCTCGATTTCTTCGAGCCAGTCGTCCCACGCTTTACCTGTGCCGATTGGGTCATCTCCCGGGTTGAATGGTTGAGATTTGAGATTTCTCGTCGCTGTGATAACTTGTACTGGTGCTGTTGGCGCGGTGCCGCCGGTTGCTTCTTCGGTGTCGGGCATGTTTGTCGATCGATTGATTCAAGCGTTGACGTATTTGTCTTGTTAGCCTCTCTCGCTGGGCTTCAAAACTCTCTGGCTTGGTTTCTCTAGCTTTCTTCTTTCTTCTTTGTGCTCAATCTAGTGTGGTATCCTCGTCGCCAGTGTAACAACCGCTAGTCTTCTCAGTATAAACAATGCTTTAATAGAACAAACTTCTCCGACTCGAGCTGACAACGTGGTAATGCAAAGTGTTGCTAATGCGCATGTGCGAACTGAACTATGTTGCAAATCTCGGAATACTGGACTGGATATTACAGTGGTGAACATATTTCATTAAAAAAATCTACAAGATACAAATAAGAAAATAAAACAGCGATCAATTATTTCTGATATACAAGGCACAGTTATCTTAAAATGATAAGTACTTTGAACTAGCATGAATGTCACTTGGTAAAGTATTTCGTCCCTTATTGTTCTTGGAAGATAACTATAAAGATAATAATCATGATTGTAACTTGGTTGAATAAATGAAATATTATGAAAAAATCTAGTTAAATACTGTCTAGGTAAGAAATAATCAGGTACTGGCACTACAATCAAGTTATTAAGTAAAATAAACTCAACCAATGAACTTTACGTCTATCCTCTAATTTATGTAAGCTCAGTAATTTTAACATTTCTGTGACCAATTTATCTGGCTTGTGAAGTGGCTTTGTCCTTTTCATGTTTCAAATCCTTCAATGTCAGAGTCAAAACCATCTTCCAGAATAGAAGAGTTTCTGGCAAAATAATTGGGTGCTTGTTGGCCAGAGTACCTTAAAAGGCTCCTGCTCATGTTTGCAGGTGGGCTTTAAATCTTGCCTGTCAACAAATATTTCTGATGAAACCTCATGAAAACAACTCAAACCATGCTAAAATAGCAATTCTGTGTGTTTTTGCAAAATTAACAATTAGGGACTGGTAATGACCAAAGGGAGGACTACGGTAGCGATTTAAGGCAATGCAATTCTGCTGCAATCATAATATTAATCATAATAGGTCTTATGTAGCACTAGTATTCTAAAGTTCAAAGGAGTTTTACAACACCACTGAAAATCTTTAAAAACTCTAAAAAGAATCAGTCTAAAAGTAGTAACAAAAAGCTTTTTTAAGTCTTTTTCTAAAAATGGACAATGCAAAACTGTGTTTGATGTCATGTGGCAAAGCATTCTGCGGTGTTGAGGCTGCTACGGATCATGTCCCACAATTTTTTTAAGTTGTATGACGAGTAAAAAGATGTCTTGATGATTAATGTAATTAACCCAGTAAAGCGTAGGGTGTAAGCATATTGCCTTTGTACAATGGTGCTAGTTGTTGAGTGCCTTGTGGTTATGAATGAAATTTTAAAATTATGCAATGATTCACTGAAAGCTGATGAAAATTTAAAAGAATGGGTGTAATATGGTGATTCTTTCTTGAGTCAAGTAGCAGCATTCTGGATGTGCAGTGAGGTAGGGCCATAAAATAGAGCATTGCAGTGATCCAACTTTGAGGACTCAAATGCACGAATAAGTAGTTCAGTGATGGTCCGCATTAGGTACTACCTAATGCAGTTGATGATTCGTAAATGATAAATGAAGCAAAAATGACTATCAAATATTACATATTCTTGGCTTTCTGTAATGGTTGAATGGTTTCTTCACAACTGAGATATCTCAAAGAAGTGGTCTTAAAAGGTGTTTTGGTGAAGGTTATCAATAGTTCAGTCTTGACTCTGTTTAGATTTAAGACTATTAACCAGCATTCAGTGATTCAATTCAATCGGACAGCACTCTATTTTAGACATAGCTAGATCCCTATCACCAGGTATAGTTGGCTGAATGGAAAAATGTGGGTGTGAGACGTCAATGTAGTAATGATAGCTCAAACTGAATATTCATTTTATGTCTGAAAGTGATGACGTGTAAATAGGATGTAAAATGGGTCCTAAAGATCCTTGTGGAACTCCACATCCAAGAGGATGTTTCATAGAGGTACCATCATTAACAGGAATAGCTTAAAATTTTACTTTAATGAGAACACGCATACACCTGAGACAAGGACACTTTCAAAATACTCTCACTCTCATTTGTCTGGCAAATTCCACATGAAAAACATCTCATCTTGTTTTCTCTCAGACTCTCATAGTGTCTGAAGTCAAACATCTTTGTTTATCCTCTCGCTGTCTGGTGCTGTTTTTTTTACACTTGTTGCAGTGTGCTTTATAGTCACTTTGTGACCTGCGATAAACATTTCTTTTTGGTTGCAACTTTATCTTTGTTGATTGTTTTGAACTTTGTTTATTTATGTGCATGAGTTATCTCCTAGGATTTACTCGGTAAGCAAGAACGTAGTATAAGAGTTGTCTGAGGTGCTAAAAGTTAGGGCCTGAACTTCTTGAGTTCTTTGCAAACCTCCTGCATGCATCCATAACTCAATAGTGTATGCTGTGGTGTTTACCATTTGTTTTAAACCACAACATCGATAGAATGCAGCTAAAGGGTTCCCTTCTATTGAACCAAAAATGTTTGTACAGTCTTACTTGACCAGACAATACAAGAAACAAGAGTGCATAACCTAGCCACTGCACAACCTGCAGCATGGCCTTACTCATCAATACAATCAAAGCAAATATAATCACGGTTCCTGAAATTTATTTTTAAAAAAAAATCTGAGCTTTGTACCTGTAAACAATTGGTGCCATTGCTCCATTAGGAGCAAAGTGTAAGATGAAAGTAGAAACCATCCTTTGATGTCATTTAAAAAATGGACTGAATTTCAGAGCAAAAACTAATTTGCAAGAGCTATTTTATTGCCACTTTTTCAGTGTGGAATTTTTTCGATTTCTGTTTATAGATGTTGATGGAAGGAGAAAAGGCTCTTAAAAAGACATGGCTGCAGTTGTGGGGTTGTGAGGTTGAGTGATGATAGTTGCAGATAACCAGACTGCTCACTTTGGAGTCCTGAAATGTTCATGATGTGGTGTTTTGAAATCTTGGCATTGGAGCTGATAATGATAACAAGCTTTTTCACTGATATTTTTTGTCATTTTAGTTCATTTACATGTAGGTTGTGTATTATAACTGGTCAAACTTTATATATATACTGCACTTTTGTCTGTGCTGTTTTTCTTTGGGTACTGAAAAATTTAGTACACACTGGATAACTTGTCTGGTCTAAGCTAACCAAATAAAACAAACCTCCTTCTCTTGCCTTTAACTTTGGCCACTGCTTCTTCCTCCTCTTTCCTATTTCCACATAGGTACTCATGTCAGTTTCCTTTTTCATTTCTCTTGCTCTTTGGAAGATGAAGCCATGGTCCTTAGCATTTCCAAAGAAATACAGGAGTTGGTAAACTAACCCTTTATCTTATTCTAATTCCCTTAATGCTACATACGCAAAATTCATTTTATTTTTACATCCAAAACATACTCATTTGGACCCTTAGTCCTATCTGCAAGCAACTTGACCTCAATTTGGAACTAAACTGTCTTTTCCTGGATAGGAAATCTACCCAAATGCCCTCCAATTGTTGACGTTGGAGCTCCAACATTTTTTAGTGTTTCTTAGACTGTATCCAGCTGGGATGGTTGATTCAGCAAAGATTCTTCTTCTAAGACAGTTTGAAAAGGAATCAGGTGACCCTAAAAAAATCCAGTTTAGTTACAAATGATAGTTGAGAATGGAAATAAACTGTCTGCCAGCAGGAAGACAAAAAGACGAGTTCAAACAGCTACCACCACACCACATTAATTAGACTAACTTTAAAGAATTTGAATTTTTCCCAACTTATTAGGAAACCTAAAAGCAATGAAATCCCTAAGTAACTTAATTGATGTGACACCTAAAGCCTGATCATCTTTTTTTCCTATTTCTTTCTTTCTTCCATTTGTTTTTTTTTTACATTTTATTGTATTATTGTTGTGTCTTAGGAGCTTGCGGTAATACCAAACAGGGTCTCCTCTGTGGCAAGAGAGATTTGGCACACATTCACTTGGTTGAACCAGTTCAAGACCTTTTGGATAAACAATCTGGTAAACATACATTTGATAAAAGAGTGCTCAATTGAATCTCTATCTCCGCAGTATACACATTCATCATCCACCTTACTACCAAATCTGTAGTTCTTTCTTAGTTACTATCTTTCTGTGGATTAATTTAAATTGAAATTCTTTTAGTTTAGTTTCCCTACAAATGTTTTTCAGTGATTTAAAGATCTTAGTCCATACGTCTTTCTTCAAAGAGAGTTTTTCGCTCCAACGTTTAGGGCCCGTTTGATCTTCGGTGTGAATCTTGATGCTAAGCAAATTATAGAAGTCCTTTGACTTAGCCTTGTAGAGATTAATTTGGGTTGATTTTTTGAGGGAAAAGATATCATTTTGGGTAAAGAATGATTTGTTGATGGTGTCAAAGCCTTTGGCTGGAGATCATGAGCATTTAGGAATAGCACAAACTACTTGATAATACTGTAAGAAATTGGATTTACAGGAATATTTATCATGGAATTTGTGGAATGATTAAGTATTGCCAATTCACTCAATAGACTGCTGATGTCATGCCACACTTGAGTGCATTTGGTTACATGTTAGGTTGTCCTAGACAAACATGCCTACCAAGCGCTCTTTTGTATGGCAATTCCTGATAAATCTTGCATCCATGATTTCACTTCCTTCATTCTTAACCAACTTGGCCAATTAACAGGATTTAGTTCCACCTGGAATATTTAGCCCCTTGTCAGAGACAAAACTGTGTTTGAGGAACTTGGAATGCCTTCCTTTTAAGGGTTCTGACTCTGGACCCTCCTTGATCTTTACTTGTGGCCATTCAGTCTCTGTTTTGAGAATAAATTGTGGTCCATTCCACCTATTGTCATTAGAGTCTTTGATAATCATTCCACAGGAACAAATTTGTTTGAGTTTCAATGTAAGGTTTGTTTTTCTCCAGTTTATTTGCCACAAATGGATGGAACCATCCTCCTCTACCATGAATCCAAAAAAGCACATTTGCACTATCTGACTAGAAATTTAAATCTGTTAAATGAATATTTACCAGGAAGATATCTTATCTTATTTTCTCTTAGACTCTCAGAGTGTTTAAAAATGAACGTCTTTGTTTATCCTCTTGCTGTTTAGTCCTTTTTTTTACTCCTTGCATTCTGTATCAGAGTCACTTTGCAACCAGTGTTAAGAATTCTTTTTGAGTTATTGACTTCCTTGATTTCTTTTCTAGCATTTCCCTTCTTGGGCTTTGGTTGCTGAGCACAAAAGAAGCATAAGAGTTGCTTGAGGTGATAGAAGAGAGTGAATCAAGGTTCTGGAGTTCTTAGCAAACCTCCTGCATGCATCCATTACTCAATAGTGTATGCTGTGGTGGTTACCATTTGTTTTATACAGTAACATTGATATGTTGTTGCAAAAATGTTTGTGTAGTCATTCCACAACCTGCAGCACAGCTTTACTCATCAAAACAATCAAAGGTAAATGTAATCACATTTCCTGAAATGCATGGCTCCTGTAGCGTCTAATGAGCTGGAAAGCTCTTTTAAAATACATATGTGCTATCTTTAAATAGCCTTAAAACGTACAGAATTAAAAATATATATTTAAAACGACAAGGTTTATCATAAAAAGCTAACATGTGCAACTGTGAATGTCACTATATTAGGCATAAATCAGATTAAAAATTAATTTAAATAAGAATGGAATAGATAAAAGCTGATCCTATTAGACAAGATTAAAAAAAATGGAATTAAAATGATTTATTCTCAATCAATGTCGCAAACTTGGATAGGTTTCCTTTCTTTACATTGAGTTCAAGTGAGTTCTAGATTTTAATGACTTGGTAAGTGAAAGAGTTCTTCATCCAGGTAAGATTAAACCTTGGCATGCTAATATCAATACCACTACCTCTTAAGATTAACAGCACTACCTCTTAAGTTACAAGTTAAGTCTTTAAAACTAAAAAAGTCACAAATGTACCTAGTTCTGTTGCAGAGTAAAGATTTATAAAGTAACAAAAGAGAACTGCAAATCCTCCAATGTTTCAGAAATTTTCATTTTCACAATCTCAGGCAATACTAGATATGTGAGTTTTACTGTAACCTAAAACAGATCTCGAAATATAAAAGTTTGCGTCCTAAAGACAACTTACTTGCACTTTGCCCACACCCAATAAAAAGGGACTGCAGTATTTTAAGTGTGACAAAACAAAGGAATTGTTGAGACCTATACTGTCTACAGTTTCCAACACAGACTGATTAGAATCATTTCAGGAGGATTGGCAGCTGCAGGTATGGGAACAGAAGCCATCTGCAGTGGATGTGCCATGGGCATCCCTAAAATTTGTAGTGCACCCAGTTAGATTGACACTGGCAGTTAACCATCCTGGGATTTAAGTAGGGTTTCACCAAATCTAGGCAAGTGGGTAGCAGGAGTAACTGCAAGTCTTTCACCAGTAGTTGAATGAGGAGTGTTCCTATAGGTTGTGTGGAACATTGCCAACTTTTCCATCAGCAGTTTTTTTTTCAAGGAGTAACTGCAATGCTTTCACCAGTAGTTGAGTAAGGAGTGTTTCTATAGGCTGCGAGGAACATCACCAACTTTTTCATCAGCAGTTTTGAGCTTTGCTGCACATGACACTTAAAGGTTTGTACTGACCTCTCAACAAGACCATTTGTAGCTAGACAACGTGGTTATGATGCATTATAGCGAATACTGTTAGATGAGACAAATGCCTCGAACTTCTCAGAAACAAACTGAGAAAGGATGAAGTCCTACAAGCAAACGGCTTAAATGAACAGCAAATCTCCTTGTTAGCATGTAAGATGAGACGCTTATACAACAGATCAATTGGTTAAACGGTGTGTAGCTTGTCAATCGAATTGACTTTTGTAAACATTCTTTGACTTCCGCCGGCAAAGGAATCATTGATGGATCTGGACATTTTAGTTTTCTGAATACAGCAATTCTTGGAAGGTTTTTATAGATATGAAAAGAGAGGAAAAAAACCCATCTCTTCGTGATTCGGAGGTTGATTCATCTTTGAATTTATGTGTCACGTTTGTCATGCAACTAATATAATAATGTGGAGAAGATTTACAAACTGTAAATTAAATCTGGCTAAAATATGGTAGAGCATAACTTGATCACCGAAACAGCTAATAAAATCATAAATAAATAAGGTAAGAGGTTATGTTTGATTTCTTTACAAACTATAGTGATTTATGCCAGTAAACGGTGGCGACAAGTAGACACACCATGTATACTTCATAGTCGCTAGCAAGTAAATTTTGCCGGACTTTGAGTTCGTCTCACGATATAACGACACAAATACACAAGGAAATTTTTACAGTAACTTTATAATCATCCTTTTGTCTTTTAAAAGCTAGAAGCTCAGTAGATTCTGTCATATCGGTCATTGTTAAAACTGTCTTTATTTTGATGCTACTTTTCGACATAGAAAAAGTATGTCGGACAAAAATATTCACCAAAAAATAAATATTTCTTTGCCAGCTTCAATAATGACAGGGGATTAAGTTTAGATGATAAAACAAAGGATTATGCCGACAGAAATACCGGAGATCAAGTAAATTCGTTACAGGAGGTCACACAACTCGGGTAATATTCAGGGTGAAAATTTGCATATTTGAGTGGTCGAACGAAAAAACTAATTTCTCAAAAACTAAAATACATTTTCACAAAAAAACTACACCACAATTATTCGGACATATCGGGCTACAAAATATGAAAGTAGGAGAGAAAACGAATTTGGGTGACTTGCCGCTGTTTGTCTGATGCATGTTGACATTAGCTCTTAAGACCAGTAGAAATATACAGATATGCATTTGTAATATTTAAAAGACAGCCAATAATTTTGATTATAAGAATACCTCTTTTGTTGCAAGGGAATTTGGAACTACGGAACTCTAATGAACTCTAATGAGTTGTGCTTGTTTATGCCAGATGCATGTCATACACTTACTCCATTTAGAAATTTTAACAAACAAAACAAAGAGGTTCTAAGATATCATGAGGTAAGCATTTAAAATTACGAGTTTACAATGGAATATATTGACTGTCTATTTACTCAACTTTAATTATACAGATCTTAATATACAAATTGTAGATAAATCAACAATTAAAATAAATAAAAAGGAAAAAATGAAAAAATCACAAGATCTGAATAATTAGGTCACTTTATACAGACTAAGAGGATTCGTTTTAAAAATAAACTGCCTCTATTAAAAAAACATATATATATATATATATATACATAAAAAATATATAAGTTTGCTCAAATAGTATGAAATATCATGACAAAATATCGTTAATCAATTATAAAAATCTATCCTTATGTTAAATTTATTAAGATAAAATTTATTGATACTGTTCTTAAATGATGAGAAATGTTCAATTGTTCTGATATCTAGTGGTTGGCAATTCCACAGGTCTACAATACGATTTAAGAAAGAAAACTTAAAAACATCAGTTTTAAAAAGGCCTTTCACCACTGTAGCTTCATTATTTCTGATGTCATATTTGGGTGTCTTAAAATTTACATATGACAAAACATTGAAATCAATTTAACCTTTTAGGCACTTAAAGGAAAAAAGTTTCAGTTTGACAAGTCTCTCTGGATAACTTAAGTCAGTTTTCAGGATAAATTTAGTTGCACGTCCTTGTACACGCTTAAGTTCAGTGATCTTTTCTTCAGAGTAAGGTGATCAGACCTGTGAGGCACACTCCAGCTGTGATCAAATAAGTGATTTGTATAAAATTATCAATGTTTTCTGATCACATTCATTGGTACAAGTTGTTTTGATCATGCCCAGCATCTTGTTGGCTTTACTGATGAGGATGTCAATGTGATTATTACAAGATAACTTGATAGAAACATGCACACCAAGGTCTGACAGAATCTATGAGCCATTGAGCGTATAGGTTGAATTGACAATATTATTTTTCCTTCTGATTGTAAGATATTTACATTTCTTTGAATTAAACTCCATGAAGTGATCAGCCGACCAATTGTTTAGATTTCACAGGTCACTTTGTAGTTGTTGAACATCATTAATGTTATCTATGATTCTGAAGCATTTCATGTCATCAGCATACAGTTTTACAGTGGTGCTCGAGTGTATAGCTTTAGGAGCTGTATTCATATAAATTATAAACAAAAGTGGTCCTAAATTGGACCCCTGAGGCACTCCCGATGATATTGGTAACAATGATGATTCACAACCACCAATGACTGTTCTGTGGTGTCTACATGTTAAATATGATCTAAACCAGGAAAGCAGTTTACCTCTTATACCCACATCAAACAGCTCTTTCAATAAACAGTTAAATGAAACAGTCAAATGCCTTGCTGTCACTGGATAACTTGTCTGGTTCAGGCTCACTAAAAGAAAACAGTCTTCCCCTCCTCCTCTCTTGCCTTTAACTTTGGCCGCTGCTTCCTCCTAACTCCACATAGACACTTGTGTCAATTTCCTCTTCCATTTCTCTTGTGCTATGGAAGATGAACTTGTGGTCCTGGCACTTCATAAAAACTGGCAATAACTGTTCTCACCTCTGTAACCTTCTTTCTCCCAAGATGACGAACTCTTTAAAATTCAATGTTGCTGACCTAAACTTGGATCTACTCAATTGTCTTTTCCAGGATAGAGAATCCCTTCAATGCCCTCCAATTGTTGCAGTTGTAGTCAACATTTTTGAGTGAGCTGTGCTGATATTCTTTCTGCCATGTTGAACATTTGCAGGACTAGATCCTCCGCCACATCAGCTTTTTTGCCCAATATAAACTGGTCTATGTTAAATAAACATGTAAAATCACTTTTGGAGTTACTTCTTAACTTTGTCTTCCATTCAGATGCTTAGGCCACCAGAAGCTATGCACAATTTGACACACGTGCAAGCAAAATAATAAGAATAATGTTTATTTAACTTGGTTAAAGCAATAATAATAATAATAATTAATAATAATTTATTTCTTATAGAGCACTATTTACAATGACAGATCAATAGCACTTTACAATTAGTGCCTCTAGATATTAAAATCTCAACTTATTCAAAAATAATTACATATTACAATTAACTTGGCTATTTACAATTCATAACTTGACCACTATTGAAGAATTGCCTGAAAAGAAGTCTTAATTGAATTCTTAAAAATTTCTACAAATCCAATATTGCGTAATTGTAATGGTAGCTCATTCCATAGATGCGGTGCAGCTGCCTGAAATGCACATTCACCCAGCATTGCCAGCATTTTGCCTCTCGGTGGCTCTAATAAAATACCTGAGTTAGATCTAAGATTGTACGAGGACTTACGTTTGATGACCAAAAGATTGCTAATATATGTGGGTGCGAGGCTGTGAATGGCTCTAAAAGCTAATAATAAAATCTTAAAATGTATACGCGCTGGCACAAGTAACCAGTGTAACTCATAGAGTGCTGGAGTGATGTGAGAATATTTCCCAGTATCCATAATTAATCTAGCGGCAGCATTTTGCACGTGTTGTAACTTGGCTATTTGCTCTTTGGGCAGTTACAGTAGCTAACCTGTTCGTGATGTATGCGTGTACCAGGGTGAGTAAGCTGTCTCTCAATAAATACTTCTTAACGTGTCTAATATTGTGCAAGTAGAAGAAACCTGCCATACATACATTAGTGATATGGTGGTACATACATTAGTGATATGGTGGTGCATATTCAGGTTTGGATCAAGCCAGCTTCCGAGGTTCTTAACTTCTCTTCCGTAATGGGGATAAATTTGCTAAGGGGGGAGGTGATACTGGGGCGTAATCATTGGGGAGTGCTGGTAGCCCTTGCGCCATGTTATCGAGATTGGAACCGATGGTCTCAATTTTCTGAAAAAAGAAAGTTCCCAGTTGATTTGGCAAGTTACTATTATCGTCCATGGGTGGATACACTGCCCTGTTATCCCCCTGATTGAGTAGCTTCTTCACCGCTAAAAGTAGGTGGCACTGACTGTTGCTATTATCCTGGATGAAGTTATGAATTTGCGTCGAGCTTCATTCATCAAAGCATTCGCACTGTTCTTTTTTACTTTGTACGCCAGCATATCCTCCTTAGAGCCGGTTCATCGCCACTTCTTCTCAGCCTTCCATTTCTCCCACCTTGCCACCTTGATTTCCTCGTTGAACCAGGGAACTAATGGCCTAGAGCGTATCACTTTTGTACGCAATGGTGCAGCCAGTTGAGAGCATGAGCTAAGGTTGTGTTATAGCTGTTAACGAGTTCATCAAGTGTATCAGGAGTGTTTTGGCAGAGCTCAGAGGACAATATATCAACCTGTAGCTTTTCTCTGTTAATGTCCTTGATTTTTCTGTTGGACACCTGTTTTGCTTTCGGGGGTGGTTTTCCCAACTCAAGATCGCATAGAACAGTAATATGATAAGTAATCAGTCATAGGCTTAGCAAAGAACAAAGAGTCCGAGCATCGAGTGATAATCAGATCCAGCATACGTCCAGAAATATGTGTAGGCTTGTCAGCAAGCTGCTCAAGGCCCATTGAAGTCAGCAATTCCAGGAAACAAGCAGCATCCGAATCATTGGGAACATTCACATTAATATTAAAATCGCCAGTGATTAGAAATGGCTCAGGGGACAAAACGACAGAAACACGCTTGTGGAGACAGGATGAGTGGGAGAGTAGAGAATTTAGTTTACTAGTTTTGCAGTAAACCTTGAATAACACTCCCTGTCTAGACTCAGCACTTTACATAGCGACCAATAACTGTTGAGAGCATGAGCTGAGGTTGTGTTATAGCTGTTAACGAGTTCATCAAGTGTATCAGGAGTGTTTTGGCAGAGCTCAGAGGACAATATAACTGTTGCTAACAATAACTGCTAGGTAGGATCTGCAGATGACTTGAAAGTATCCAAAGTTGAAATA
Source organism: Pocillopora verrucosa (assembly GCF_036669915.1). Lineage (NCBI taxonomy): Eukaryota > Metazoa > Cnidaria > Anthozoa > Scleractinia > Pocilloporidae > Pocillopora > Pocillopora verrucosa. Next base: position 9,233,584 of record NC_089324.1, read on the forward strand.
AGTGTTAGAACGAGCACTAGCAGCATGGAGCATCTTAAGACACGTCGGCCCGCCATGTAGAGGTTGAGAGGTTACCTGAAGCAATCAGCTGAACCTGGAGGGAACAGCTGGTATAACCTGGTCATCAGCACTGTAGTTATGAGATATATATGGCAAATATGCCATATCCTCCATGTAATGGGAAGTTAAATTGTTCCTTCATTTGTACATCTAAAAAACAACCTTAACATCTAGGATGCTAAGTTCTCTTACACCTTTTGAGAGATCATTCTAGTGTTGCACAGCATCATACTTAAATGAAGACTTTTCTATTGCTGAAGACATCTGATCTGGATAATATGAAGCCTTAACAAATGATGTTGACTTCTTAATGAGAAAAGAAGTGACTTACTCTGATGTCCTGAGAACAAGATTAAGATGAGCTGCATGGCTTGGTTTTGGAGGCATTCTAAATGCCGAGAATTCTTCTTGCTACAATTTTCCCTAACTATACTTTTGCACATATAATAAAATATGGTAAGGTTTGTTTACAAATTGTGCAAAAGAAATCCAAAAAACATTGAAGAGAACTGGATTTCTTGAAATGCTTTGAAGGAACAGGTCAGGGTCTTGACTCAAGAAGTTTGAAATGATATCCTCTTCTTCTCTTATCGATTGCTTTTGTGGTGTTTTAGTCAGATACCAAGGTCATGAAATTATTGATGCAGAGTTGGTGCTTGTTTAAGAGAGGCAAGATGTTGTCCTCAAATACTCAAAGTTTAGGTACACTCTGCCATGTGGGGCTAAACATTAACCCCTTCACTGCCGGCCCCCCTTTGTTACCCCCTGTGCAGGGCCTATCTTCCTCTTTTTGTGGTATTTTAAAGTTGCTTAGAATCAAATGTAATTAACTATTTAGCAATAGAACCTAGCCCAAGAAAAGTATACATCTTCTGAGACTGCAATAAAAAAACCTTTATTTTTAGCTTGTGCAGTTGCTGATTTTTGAAATTTGATACCTGATGACGTCATCTGAATATAAAAACTAGTATAAATAAGCAACATTTTGGGGGTACAAATATAAAATTGAGACTTATTTAGCTTGGAAAATTACTTCACTGGTAATCCAAAGCAACTTGAAACAATTTTTGAATAACTTGGACTAGTATTATTTACAGAGAGAACTACCAAATAACAATTTTTGAAAGAGGACATTTAGTAATAAAATCTGAACACAAATGGCACTTACATTCATATGCTGTCATGCTAAATTTCACTAGATTATTTACTGTGTACAATAGAATTAGATCTAAGGAGAACTTTTTGATCAAGTTGAGTTTCAAACCCAGTAATTGAATTTAGTGTGGTAAAGTTCAAAACGGAAAATAATGAAGTCCTGGGTTGCTTGGACAGTTCTGACAATTGTAGCGTGTCTTTGCACACTCCTTTCTTGTAGCACACTTTGCGTCTCTTCTGAGGCTTTCGTTTAGAGGCTGTTTCTGGAACTGGCAAAACAAATTGATGTTCAGTAAGTTGCATGATGTTCTCTCTTGGAATCTCCATGTCAGCAGCATTTTCATTTTCAAAGAGAAGGGCTGCAATCACTTCACATTGAAATCCCAGGAACGGTTTTCAATGACCATCCTTCTGATAAACGATGAAGTGAGGGGAGCATGTTGTTACCTTGCTGCTCTTTGCCTTACACAGTTCACACGATTCCTACTATCTCTTTCATTGGAAGCTTCCTCGTCACTGCTTTCTGCAGAATTCTGAGCAATATTGTCCTCGTTAGATGAAGAGGCATCTTCAGACTCGACACTTTCGTCTTCACTTGCCAACTCATACGATTCATCATTGTTTTTCATCACCGTCGAAATCTTCTTCATCTCCCGAATCATTCCAAATCCTTTCTAGAGCTTCCTGGGCATTGTACCTTTGCTCTCTTGCTGACATATTTTCCAATATTCCCGAATTTGCCTCACATCTTCTCAACACATGACAGAAACAAGATGGCGGAAAGTCAAAGGCAAAACAGACTCCCAAGTAGCAGAGGGTCCCATAGGTAGAAGGGTTTTACATTCGTAAAAATTAAGCATTTGAAGTCTGACCTTCATTTTAACATTTGATTTCATGATGTTTACACCTTCTTTAGCAAGAATAGCCTTTTTTCATCATTTTAAGCTTATTGCATGGCTATTTGAGAAGATAACAAGATTTTTAAATCACAAGGAAATTGAGGAGGTGGACAAGCAAATTGAGAAGGTGGAAAAACCACCTTTTTCTTTGGTAGACAATTTCTGTTACAAACAACTCCACTAAGGTGTCATGTGGCCACAAAAATATGCTTTAAAGAGTAGATTGATTCATCTTTGCGTCTTCATGAGATGGTTTCCAGACAAGTGTACTTATTATAGGTGGTGTGACATTTGCACTTAGTATTTTAGTAGTACTTGGGTTGGGGTTTATTTGATAGCATTGTGGAGAGATTTTGTCCTTGCCTGTAACGTATAGATCGTAAAGATAATAATCGAGTCAAAGAAGGGCAAAAAGAAATTGTTTCTCATGAAGATCCAAGCTGAGTAGGAAGTTTGGGAGGTGTTAATGCATTTGCTAAAGCACAGGAAATAAAACCTTCTAAAGCACGATGCCAGTTGGAAACGACCCTGCTACTACTGTGAAAGCTGCTGCGTTGGGAGGGGTCAGCGGTCACACTGATACGATCGAGATGCAGAATCTAAAATGTAAGAAATCTTCATGCCAAACAAGATCAAATTAATGCCATGGGTGAATTTGTGTTAAACATATTGTAAGAGTGTGTTTCCTTAGGACTACATGACATCTCAATTATGCAAGTATAGAACAGTCCTATGTAAAATTGGAACAATTGTGTTTCTCTTAAAAAGAGATGATGCACTTTTCAAGCAGGAAGGTGCAAAATGTTGGCAGGGATGAATGACGCGTTTTGCTCATGTCTTCACAAGAAGTAGCTACCGTTAATGGCATGGGTATTCATTTTGAAATAAATAAATAAATAATGACTTTACTGGATAACACAATTATCGGTGGAACCAGTAGTTCTCATTGTGGTCCACTAAAGCTTCAAATTGAAATAGCAAAAATATGAAGTAAAAATAAAGTAAAAAATTAAAAATTAGAATTAAAAATTAATTAAAAATTAATTAAAAATTAATTTAAAATTTCTGCTTATAGTAAAATTATCAACTCTGGAGTTCCGATCTATATATTTCTTATATGGTTGATTTTTAAATTTACAAAGGGAAGTGAGACCCCTAGTGGCACTGTCTAGGTTGTTCCATAATCTAGTGCCACTTGCAAGGAATGAACGTTTGCTGGTCATAGTGCTAAAGAAAGGTGTGGATATGTCCATATTAGTTGACGTCCGAGTTGTGTAACGATGTCAATATTTAACATAACAAATATAAGGATTAAAGTAATCAGAACATTTTACTAATAGGAATCCAACCTAATCTCTTAAAAAAGGCCCACTAATCTTTCAGTGCTTACATTTAAAATTACTCTGGCACAACGTTTTTGAATTATGAGGGGCCTTTGTAAATTATCAATCTTAGTGTTTCCCCACACTGAACAACAATATTCGAAAATTGGTTTTATTAGCGTTGTATAGCAAATTCCTAAGTGATAAATTCAGGTACTTTCTGGCTCTTTTAAGATTTACCCTAGAACCTAATTTAGTGATCATGTAACCTATATGGCTATTTCAATGAAGATGCTTGTCTATCTTCACACGAAGCAGCTTTTTGTTCATGGCCTCTTTGATTGCAGTGCCTCGCAACGAAAGGTTAAGCGATGGGTTTGTACAGTAGGAAAGTTTTTGCTTGGTTCCAAGAAGTAGCGATTTTGTTTTCTTCGCATTTGGGACCATCTTGTTTAGCGAGAACCAGTGATTTGCTTTGTTGAGACTTCCCTTGTGGAATGCCTCGAGTAATTGGTAGTGTGTCAGACAATGATCCATTGATACAACATCGCGGTGTTTGATCATGTAGGTAAGACTCAAACCACCGCAGAGATGTATTATCAGTGTCGTACATACTGATTTTTGATAAAAGTAAGCTGTGGTCTACCAGATGAAAAGCTTTACTAAGGTCCAGCAATACTGCGCCAACAAGTTCTTTCGAGTCCATACCTTTGAGCCAGTTGTCAGGAAGACTAAAAGTGCTGTTTCACAAGAATGATACAGGTAATATGCTGACTGTTTACTATGTAAGAGCGTATCTGATGTTATGTGACGATAAGTTTTTCTCGCCCCAAAACTGGAAAACTGACTCTTCACGGACGGAACAACAACGACTGGGGGAAATCACTCTGTAGAGACGACTCGGCAGCGAGAACGGAAACTCGTCACGATTTCCTGGTACACGGAGATCTACTTCGAGCGAGCTTATACGGACGTCAAGGATAAGACAATCTTGGTTCCACAGTACTTTAATTCTAGGTCAGGCCAACAAGCGACACGACCTCTAGCATACTCTAGTTTGTAATCATCAAAGCTGTACAAGGTACTTGCTTAAGAACTAACTGGTGTGAGGTGCTATTGTTACAGAAATTGCAATATTTGAATAAGGACACAAAGGAGCGGAAAAAAGTCTCTTTGAAGTTAAACGAAAACTACTTAAATATTCCATCTGTTTCTACGACGGAAAGAATCTCAAAATTAAAAAGACGGATGCAATAAACTCTAGGCCATTAAAGTAGGAAACAACGATCTAAAAACTGCTGGGCTATAGTTAGCTCTGACTCAGAGGCCCCATGCACAGATAGAGCATAAGTAATATTAGGTAGGACAATGGAATTAAATAAAACATCTACTTCTGCTTGGCTACATCCTTCTTTGCGGAGGCATCTGATAACGTATAAACATTTATTAGCTTTACCTAACTTTTCTTTTAGGTGAGTACTGAATTTGCAGTTCGGCTGAAACGTGAGACCAAGAATGGTTATTGTACTAGTCTGAGGTATGCCAAAAATACTTTTGTAGGCCTCAGCAGTGTGACCTTTTTTATACATAATAAGCTCTTTACATTTAGTAGAATTTGAATTCATTCTATTTTGGCTTGCCCACTGTAAAAACTGATTTATTAAGTCTACAGAGTGATCTTTATAATAATATACCGGAGCAATAATCGTACAGTCATCAGCGTATTTGAAACCAAGTGTCTCGTTCCCTAATTTAATTTCCAGATCGTTAAGAAATATATTGAACAAATAAGGTCCTGAAACACTACCCTGGGTTGTGCCCTTGTTAACTGTTTTCCAATTACAGACATGATTCCCGAAAATAACTCTTTGTTTTCTATCTCGCAAAAAACCTAACCACCAGTTTATGATATACGGGTTAAGTGGTAGACTCTTAAGTTTCTCAGCAAGGAGTTGATGGCTCACAGAGTCAAAGGCCTTACTGAAATCCATCGCAAACATCCGCACTGCCTTGCACTTGGGATCATCAACAAACTTGCAGATCTTATTCTGTATAAGTAGCAGAGCATCTGTGCAGCTCCCTCCTTCTCTATACGCGAATTGACTATTCAACAGCTGTTCTTCTACCGGCCTTTGGGCGTGAATCTTATAGACTGCCTTTTCCAGGGCTCTTGCTATTACAGGGGTAACGTTGATCCCCCGGAAGTCCCCTCTTGCCACTGGAACATCAACTTTTGGCAATGGGTTTATACTTGCCCTTTTCCACGATCTAGGCCATTGGTGCGTAGCGAGAGACAAATTCCATAGCTTAGTAATGATTGGAGTGAAGATCTCCGCATGGTCTTTCCACACCCAATACGGAATTTGGTCAGGACCAGTTGCAGTCTTCTTTAGAGTACTCAGTGAGTTCCATACATATCGTTCACTAATTTCTGGGACTTTCACTTCAGGACCAATTTCAAGTAACGCGGGCTCAACGTAATCGCCATCCGTACACAGGTCACCGAAATACTCGTTCAAATCTTGAGCGGTCTCTCTATCCAGCGAAACATTTGTGGACCGCCGGCGTTGAGATATCAAGTCTACGTTTTTCCACCATTCTCTGCTCCCCATTTTGCCCTCCAGAAGCATCCTTCTGTTTTCGCCAATAACCTTCAACACATTTCTACTAAGCTCTCTATGCTTATTAGTGCGTAAAACAGAGATGCGAGACTTGCTACGTAGGATGTATTTAACTAGCGGTGTCATCCAACTTGGATCACGGGACGAAAGGGAAACCGTTCGTAAAGGCATGCACCAGTTAATATTTGACAGGATCTTCAATTCTAAGATGTTCACAGCTGTTTCGATACTATCCGCCTCCAAAACATCATCCCAGCATTCTGATGCGAGGGCAAGGTAAAGAGCTTGCTTCCTATGCTCACGACAATCCCTAAATTGCACTTTCTTACGAATAGGCTTGAGTTTCTTGCCCGTTGGAACTATAAATCCAATGTGATCCGTCTTAATCAGCATCTTTATAGATAAAGCTTTTCCGAAGAGCTCTGGCCTATTTGTAAGACAATTATCCAAAAATGAATCCCCTCGTGTTGGAAAATCCACTAAAGTGGTCCAACCAGTAATGCGTTTAAGTCTCGTGAGATCAAGGTGATTAAGATCGCCACCGCAAACAATAGTAGCGTTTGGGTGATTATCCAGCATTGTGTCAAAGAAATTAAGAAGATAATCCATTAAATCGCATTGCTGGTATGATGTTTTCGGGGGGTGATAAAGACCAGATAAAAGAATGTAATTCCCACTTGGCAGCAACACAGTCAGGCAAATAAACTCATATAAATTAGAACGATAAACATCAATAACTGAAAGATTACTCCTTGTATAGATAGCAACACCTCCCCCATTCCTTAGATCGCATCCAGACCAATTCCTATCCCTTCTGAAGATATTATAACCCGAGATATTAACCACCGTATCGGGTACCTCAATTTTTAAATGAGTTTCCGACACAACACAAGCATCGATGTCATTATTTCTTAAGTCGGCCTCCAAAGCCACAACCGCTCGCACCCGACTAGTTGTTTTCCCCAAACTACAGATGTTAATAAACAAAAGTTTAGGGACAGCAAGCTGACCAGAACTAATAGAGGTGTGTTCGCGGGACACCACTTGTTTTGGTACACTGACGAGATTGCTAGGGTTTCGTCGTTTTTCAACCCGCAGCCGGGGAATAGCAAACCCACTTTCCGCCCTTCGTCCAATGACGACAGAAATATTCTGAATAGTTCTCTCCTTCACATGCTGAACATTTTTTCTCAAACCTCCCCGATTACCACGAAACCTGAGCAGCTGTAGTTTCTTAAGCGTCTCTAAGACAGGGCTCGAAGGTTTACCAGATTTCTTTCTCAAACCGAGTAAATAGTTTCTTCCATAACATGGAATCTTACTTTCGTCAGACCAGGTTTGCTTTCGTAGATCATAGCTCTTCTCTGAAGAAATAGGACCAGGGTTCGTCTCCACATCCATAAAAACTGTAATGTCTATCGTTAACAGGGAGCAATCCGTCACCGCAAGCAGTATATAACCATGTTTAACCCATTTCATGATAGGCCTTCGAAGTCTATCATGGCGGTGCGCCCTTGTTGAGTAGCACTTACGAGCTGAGAAGGAAATTCCAAAGACGTCGCAACCAACCGAACTTTTTCCTCTCCAAATAGGCTTGAGAGAGTCAAAGTCTTCATCCAAGTATATATTGTAATAAAATTGAAGCTTAAAATTGATTAAAATAGCTAATAGAAGAGGAGCCAATATCCTCGTGGCCGCCATACTCGGCGCCTGCGCACAGCTGATATAGAAAACAATACCTATCTTAATTGCAGTAGCGCAGCTCAGGAAATAAAAAAAAACGGAAAAGCAATTAAAAGTTTCTGCTTATTTATGCAAGATTGGTTTGGAAACCATCGCATGAAAAGAAATTAAATTTATGAGTATAAACTCAGCTGCTATCTACCATGAAAACCAATGTTTCCAGAAAGACCATTAACACTTATATTTACCCAAAAAAAAAACCATGTAATAGATAACAAAAGTGCCGACAAGCAGGTGCATATGATGAAAGCGAGTAACAACAAAAATCTATTCAAAAGCTACTGTGGTTTTTTAGGCATTTTTTGATGTATTAAAATGAAAGGACTTGAAATGGTTAAATGTGAAAGTTTACGAATGAATATGTATCGAATAACACACACGGGAAAATCAATGAATTTTCCCGTAACAGTGAAGTAATCAAGCTATGATCATGCAACATGCCTCTCCAGTGGTTTAGATATTACAGGCAATATGGAAATGGGGTGATAGTTGTTTCTATCATGGATTGAGTTGTTCTTGGGAACAGTAGTCGGCTTCGCTCTCTTAAAGTTGTCCGGGAAAGAACTACTTGCAATACCAGCATTGTAGATGTGGGTTAGAGAAGGAGCGACAGCATTCAAAGCTACCTTTAAGGGTTTAATTCCGATTCTATCAAGTCCTGTGGCTTTATTATCAGGAATGTTCTTTAGATCTTCAACCACCTGTTTCAAAATAATTTGTGGGATGTGGAATACGGTTGAATTATTGATGCGACTTTCAACAAAATCAGTGAGTTGTTGATTTTATTTGTTAGTATCCACTACTGGGATAACCGTATCTGCGTTTTGTTGGATATTAGTAAAATGTTTATGGAAGGTGTTGGCCATTTTGCCTGCACATTATGCCTGCAAGAATGTTTGATTTGGCACGTGCTTTGAACTGGTCTCTATGATACATAAGCTGTAAGATGTCATTGTTCATCCACGGCAATAAAGGCTTATGTTTCACTCTTTTCTTGACAATGGGGGTGTGTCGATTCATCACATTGTTGAAAATCCATTCCCAAGTGTCGAGCTTTTCGTTAACATCATCAAACATATTGAGAAGAGACCATGGAGCATTGTCAAGGTCGGCAACAAACTCATTGTGATTCAGGTTTTTTCAAGTTACGGTGGGAGATCTCATCATGTGAGAATTTTCCAGACTTAATGCCACGATACTTATGCACAAAATATACTGGGTAATGGTCACTCATGCCTTGAGTAGGAACTATAATCTCCACAATACGGGCACTAACTGACTATTACAAGGGCAAATTAACAGAAAGTGCTTTATTAGACAAAGCATGACAAGTAGCCACCAAAGTACATGTGCTATTAGATGATAAAAAAATACTGCAAGCTTTGAAACAACCTCAATTGACAGAATTATTACAGAGCTAGCAAAAATTAACACGTCACCAAAGAACATTTCTCACAGCTGGAAATGAAGGACCTGCTGTAGCAGTAGATGGTAATTATGATGATTCTGAAGGTCTTTTAAATCAAAGTGTTACCAACAATCTTCTCTATCAGCTTGCTAAAGCAAAAAAAAGAGCTTAACACCTGCTACTCCCAAAACGGCTCCACCACTCATTTCTGTTGTACCGTCTACAAGCGATAGTAACAAAAGTTTGAGGTAAAATTTGAAGCCTTCAGAAAAAAACTAGAGAAGAGTAAGCAAAAGACATCCAAAGAGCTCAAAAAATTAAAATCATTACAAGGTTAGGAAGATTTTAGGAAGGTTTTCATGACGAGAAAAAAGTGACAGCTTGGTTATGAAGACTCGGGAGAAGAGCGGAGGTGAGGAGTTACATTGCTTTATATATGACCACTGGAGTGCACAAGTGCCTTTTCCTGATCTGATCCATAATCTGACCTATGATCCAGTCCATGATCCATTCAGTCTGATCCTGGTTTTGGTTTTAATGATGTTGGTGTCGTGGTGAGAAAGCATAAGCACACAGTAGGTTGAGGATATATGTATGGGCTATGGATGGGAAGGTACATAAGAAGGGTTAAATTATGCCTAAATAACCTGAAAAAGAGTAATGACCACCTTGCATTCCTCTGACTTGCACCATGAGGAGCAAATGAGTAAGCATTGTTCTTCTGGGGAACTGAATCAAAGAAATCAATGAAGAAAAGTTGATTAAAATTTTATGTATTCTCATTAGTGGGTTTTGCTTGTCTAATGAAAAACATTGTCAAGAGGATTTTTACCGTGGTATGCCACTGGCATTGCATAGAAAAATAACATCAGTTTGAGAATTGTATGATATGCACAATTTGATTTTGTATGTTTTGTGGTGACGACGAACCATTTGAGGGATGGCTGTTTTCTAATCAAGGTTGCACTAGTTCTGAATTACAAGTGGAATAGTAATACAGGATAATGTAATAAGTTAGAGTTGGTACTCAAATGAATAGGCTAAAAGATGTTTGGTTTCTGTAGTGATAACTTGACAGCAGTTTGAATAATTATGTGAAAAATGCAGCATTATTGGCTGTGGTCACACTATGCACTTTTGCCCTTTGTAAACTTGTTGCCAGTTTTACCAAGGAAACTTAAATTTAGAAGTGTGACTGATTTTTCCCCAAGAGAACAAGATAGAACAATAGAATTTCCCTTGACATTAACCCTACATGTATTGAAGGGGTAAACTGAAATTCCAAGGTAGTTAGCCAATAGATGCTTATCGGTAAATGCGCTGATGACAGATTTTATTTTATTGCATCACGTTTTTTTGAAAAACATCAAAGTGAAACACTTTTGTCGTGTGCTTGTATGTGTGTCAAATGAAGAAGATGACATGGTTTAGATCCAATGTGTAAGTATATATCATTTGCAATCAGTAAACTTTTCATTTGACTGAATTTCATCACGACTTAACTACCTTGTTTGCTATAGCTTTTAATAATTGGCTCATGTATTTATTTAATTATACAGGTCATGGACTAGAAGGAAATAACTGTTAAATATCAGTGATGGCGGTTGGTCGCAGTTGTATTTGCTCCGCTTCAATTTTATTTTTATTCTTGTTCTGTTGTCTAAGTCGTTCGTTGTGTCATCCGAGTACGTTCCTTTTTGGTTTTTGTCGTGTTTTAAGCGATGGTGAAGTTGCGATGAACATTGATGAAATGGATTTGTACCTTGCAATTTGCTCGTCATGGATGAAATCGACCCGCCATCTTGGATTACAATCCTCAACAAGGACGAGTCGCTACTTTACTTCGCGAATACCTTACACACTAAACTCTATTTCTACTTTCAATGTTACTCGACTTCGGCGGGCAAACAGTGGTGACATCAATCCTAACCCTGATCCTTCTATTACATCGTTTACAACAAATCGCTTTCGGCAGCGCCATGTAATGCAACGACGTCGTAACCCTTGTAACCTCGTGCAAATCAAGTGTGATTCTGATCTTCATCTTAGAACATCGACAACTAATCTGACTATGTCAGGATTGGAAGTCAAGAGTGGAATTACCGGCAGGGTTTGGCCTATCAATACTGTGGAAAGTCGAAGAACTTTTCCTTCTAAAGTTAAAAATTTGCATAATGCTGTTAACAAGAATAATCTCGTGCAGATTTGCATTACTTCGAACAGGAAACCTGTTATCTCAAACAAATCTACTTTATCGGCTCCGAAGTTTTGTTTGTTTGGCCTCCTGAATTGTCGATCAGTCCGCAATAAGTATCTCTCTATCAAGGACTATGTTGTGGACAAGGATTTTGATATTTTTGCTATTACCGAGACCTGGCTCAACACTGGGGATTATGATAATTTAGTAATCGGAAGTCTTATCCCAAATGGCTATCGCTTTTTACACTCTGCTCGTGATGGAAGAGGTGGCGGCGTCGGATTGCTTTTCAAAAGTTCGTTGCCAGTTAAGCAGACATCAAAGGTCTATCTGGACACCTTCATTTCCTTTGAAGCCATCGACAGTGAAGTTAAGATTTTTTTGCAATCTGTTTCCATCCTTATTGTCTATCGTCCTCCACCCTCATCTGGAAACAATCTTTCAACTGAGCTTTTTATGAATGAATTTTCGTCGCTGTTAGAATCCTATATCACTAAAACTGGCTCACTTGTAATCACTGGTGATTTTAATTTTCATGTTGATGATACAACTGATACTGCGGCGGCTAATTTCCTGAGCTTATTGGAGTCATTTGATTTACAACAACATGTTCGTAGTTGCACCCACAGAGCTGGACATACTTTGGATCTGGTCATCACTCGTGATGCTGAATATATTTTAAATGCTATTTCAGTTGATAATTCCTCAGAGATATCGGATCATTACACTGTTTGTGCTGATCTTCGTTTTAAGCCTAATTGGGAAAGGAAGCGTATTTGTGGTCGGAAATTAAAAGCCATCAGCTTGGAGCATTTTCGACAAGATGTTGCAATTTCTCCTCTTTTGTCTGAATCATCCAATGATTTACTTACGCTGTTTCACTTGTATAATTCGGAGTTATCTAGTGTTTTGGATAAGCATGCGCCATTAAAATCGCGCATGGTTACCATTCGTCCCGCTGCTCCATGGTTTAGTGAGGAGATTAAACTGGAGAGAAGAGTTCGTCGCCGACTGGAAAGGAGATGGCGTAGGACTAGATTTCCCGAAGATCGTCTGCATCTTATTGAACAAAATCGTATTGTCAATGAGCTATTACTCTCTGTCCGCTCACAATATTACACCAAACTTATTGATGATAATTGCCTTAATCAGAGGAAACTGTTTGGCATTGTCGGTAAGCTGTTACATCGGAGTCCTGCACCGCAGTATCCATCTTGCTCTTCCGTGGTGGATCTTGCAAATAGATTCATTGGCTTTTTTGGTAAGAAGATTATTACTATTCGACATGAAGTTATTTATTTAATGAAGCCACAGTAGCAACAACTAGAGTCCATCGTTTGAGCTGTCCTTCATATTCGACCTTACTTCAAATTGTGCACCCTTTGGCATCAAAGTCTTGTGAACTTGACCCTGTCCCCTCTAGAATACTCCTTGGTTGTCTTGATCTCCTTTGCCCTGTGATCTGGAAAATTGTTAAGCTGTCTTTGGAGACCTCTGTCATGCCCACTGAACTTAAACAAGCTGTAATTCGTCCTTTGTTGAAAAAGCCGAGTCTTGATTATCAAGAATTTAAGAACTTTCGGCCGATCTCTAACCTCACCTTCTTGTCCAAAGTCATTGAGAAAGTAGTGGCTTTGCAGCTTGTTGACTACATTGACAACAATGGTCTGTGTGAAGTCTTTCAGTCTGCCTACCGTGCTCACCTTAGCACCGAAACGGCTCTTCTCAGAGTCTACAATGGCATTGCTATGTCCACTGACAATCAAAAATCTGTTGTTTTGGTTCTACAGGACCTGTCTGCTGCTTTTGATACAGTTGATCATTCTCTTCTCCTTGCTAGACTATCTACCCGTTTTGGCATTTGTGACCAGGCACTGGACTGGTTTCGTTCATATCTATGTGATCGCACTCAGTATGTCAGAATCCAAGATGTCTCTTCTGATGTGCATGCCTTACCTTATGGTGTACCTCAGGGTTCCGTTTTGGGCCCCTTGCTGTATTCTTTGTACACCTCCCATTTAGGTGATATTGCAAGATCTCATGGTCTATCTTATCACTTTTATGCTGATGATACACAGCGTCATCGCCTGAGGATATGTCAACATGTACATCTGCTCTTGATGACTGTGTTAAAGATATCGACCTTTGGATGTTAAATAACAAGCTGAAGCTGAACAGTGGGAAGACTGAAATTATAGTTTTTTCATCCTCCTATCGCCCACGTCCTGCGTTAACAAACCTGGTGATTGCCTCTGACACTGTTGACTGTTCAACTACTGCTAAAAATATTGGAGTTATTTTTAATAACTCTCTATCGATGTTGCCGCACGTTACTGCTGTTTGCAAGTCTTCGTTTTTTCATTTAGGCAATATTTTTAAGATTCGCAAGTTTCTTTCTTACGATACATGTAAAACTCTAATTCATGCCTTTGTTACTGCAAGGATCGACTATTGTAACTCACTGCTCTACGGTCAGCCTAAATGTATCTTGAAACGTTTACAGAGTGTCCTAAATAGTGCTGCTAGGCTTATTCACCTTACTAGTAGATATGAGCATGTTACGCCGTTGCTTATTCAACTTCATTGGCTACCAATTGAACAAAGAATAACTTTCAAAATTGCAGTAATTACATTTAAGGCGCTTCATGGTGCTGCACCTAGCTATATCACTGATCTCATCAAGCCTTATACACCTGGTAGACTTCTTAGATCCTCCAATCAATTTTTACTTTCTACATCTAAATTTAATCTTAAAACTTATGGTGGCTGGTCTTTTACTATTGCCGCACCTTCTGTTTGGAATGCACTTCCATTCGAACTTAGATCTTGTAATTCCCTTTCTTCTTTTAAATCTAAGCTCAAGACGTGGCTTTTTAAAATAAGTTATGATGTTGTATAGAATGATGATGTTTTTATAGGATGACAATGTAGTTTTGTAGGTTTAGGATTTTGTTCTTATTTTTATTATGTAAAGCGCTTTTGGACCATTGGGAATTTTTATAGAATGACAATGTAGTTTTGTAGGTTTAGGATTTTGTTATTTTTATTATGTAAAGCGCTTTTGGACCATTGGGAATTAGCGCTCTATAAATACTGTATTATTATTATCATTATTATTATTATTATGTATTTCATTTCAGAAACCAGTATGCTTATGGTGATAAACAGGACCCAATCTATAATGGCTTTCTTTTCAATCGGCTACATTCACAGAATCCAGTACCAAGTGGAGTGTTTCTACAAAATTAATTCACCCCAAAACTTCACTTCATTTAACTCAAGCATAGTTTCATCAAGCAAAATTCTTTCCACTTCACAACCAAGCAATGCTGCTCAACGCTGCAATCATTGGTCTTCAATCGAGTCAAGAACATTAATTTTGTCCTACCAGGAGGATGCCAAGGCAAGCCAAAAGCCCCTAGAGAAAAAGGCGATATGGCAAACTATCTTACAAGCATTCAAAGAGAGCTGCCAGGATAAAGCAATTGAAAGCGAGGAAATTTTGACGCAGCTAAAGGAGAAGTGGAATAGCCTTGTTGAAAACTACAAGAAGATCAAAGATAACAACAAAGCCACCAGAAGAGAACGTGAGTCTTTCAAATTCTTGGAAGAGCTTGACTCCATTTTAGGGTGCAGGGACAAGATTAGCCCAAGATACACATGCAAAACCGATATTTGCACTGATAATCCAGACAAGGATTCCTCAACAGGAGACTTGACTTCACCATCAACAAGAGGCAGAAGTTCCAATTCTGATGGAGAAGGTTGTGCAGAAGTGGACAATGACAAAGCCACACAGGTGAAAATCCTTGAAGCTCTGCCAAAAAAAGCAGAAAAGTGCACCGCAGATAAAAAACAATAAGAAGCCAGTCCAAATTATAAAAAAACTGGAAAAACAAAAGAAAACTGGCAAACGAGAAAGTCTGACTGCATTGCTGCAGGGTCAACAACAAATGCTGACAAAAGCAGAGGAGCATGATCACTTGGTATACTGAACTGTTTTACTGAACTGAAACATTTTTAGTGCTAATAGTTCCTCTGTTGAGTTATTTCTCTACCAAACAGCTGTCTATTTACATTTAAATGAAGTAACTAATACCAGTAATCAACAATTGCTTGTCTTATGTCATTGGCTTCTAATTCATCTTCTTCAACATACTGCACAAGATGGTTATTTAAAACATATGCCAAAATCATTGTTCATTACAATACAATGTTGTGTGAGACAGAATATGCAGTTATTGTCTGAGGAATCTTCATTGTGTCCTTCTCAATTCTTTTGTCCACGTCTGTTTTCTTAAAAGGGATGCATCAGCCATGACTCGAAAGGGTAAGCAGAGTCACCCAAAATGAGGGGTCAAATCTGTGTTCCATTTATATCCATGCATGGCATGGTTAAGATTCTATTCTCTTCGGCTAGTGAGAAAAAATTGCTTAGTCACAATGCACACGCATCATGCATGCTGGTTATTAGGAAAGCCTGTTGATACAGACAAAAAGGCACAGGAGGCATCAACAATCCCTTGAATGATGAAACTTTAATAGTGTCACAGTTATCTTCATGATTTTCCTTTGGAGCTCTTATTGATACTGGTATGTGTGTTTCATCAATTGCACCAACAACATTGGGAAAAGTTGACTTCTCTCTGAAACCTCAAATTATTTTTTACCTCACTTGAGCAGGAGAGGTTGGAAATTTAATGAATTGGTCTTTAAGCTGACAGAGTGCTTGAATAAAGTCCTTGCATACTTCAATAGCAGTAGACTTGGCAATTCCAAACATAAGACCACAAGAACAATAACTATCCCCAGTAGCTAACCTCCATAAGCCTATTACTGTTCTAGTTTTGATCAGTATGGCTGCGCAAAGTATAGTATCTTGTTGCTGGATAAGAGGAGCAACAGCTGTGTAATGAAATGGAATGTTTCCCTTGTAACCCACAAGTTTTCTTTCCACTACATGTTCAAAGCATTTGAATTGAGCAAGTTTTTGAACCAGTACTTAGGGCTTGGAAGAACCCACGCAATACACCAAGGCCGACGTTCCAGCCAAGCAAAAGCAGTTAACACACTGCGTGAAGCAGCTTGTTGTCTTCTCTGGGACTTTTGAGCAATCTGTCTGTTGTTGTTGTGATTGCTTTTGCTCATTGCAACAACATAAAAAAAAGGAATGGAAAAAGGAGAACCATTTCTCTTTGATCTGCATGATTCTCAAACATGTTTTCGATTTATGCACCAGAAGATATGTTTATGCTGAATGAAATTTAGTCCCATCAATCCCTTGTAAAAACCTGGATGTGATTTTCTTCAGTGTGACCTTTTCACTTGGGGAAAATGAAACCTGACATAAATTTACCGCAGGTGGACTCAGCTAAGTTTTCCCCAGGTAAATCAATTTTCCCTTGGGTAAAAGTGCCTAGTGTGACCTCAACTATTGTCTAGATAGTTAAATAGGACACTTAGTAAATAAACCGATAAAAAAACAATAAAGCAAATTAACAATTAAATCATGCGAAACATAAACAGAAAACGACATGGCTTACATTGGAGAAGCTCCTAAATGGTAGCTTGGATAGCTGAAAATATCTTGTAGCTTAGAAGATAGCACGATAGCACTCTCTTGGCAGCAAATAGCAACAAACTTGACATAATCAGGACACTTATTTATCAAACCTGTAACACGATCTAACTTACATAACATCGTTTATTAAGTAATTATTACGGATACCAAAAAATGTTATTCAAATAATCATTAAGCAAACGAAAGAATGGAGGATAAAAAAAGGTGTTTCAAAACGAACACTAAAGACCCAATTTATTAGAAGACAAAGTACACACAAGTGTTCCTTTATTTATACCACTAAGATGCCAATATTAATTCAAATTAATACTGGCAACACTTACATTAACATTTTGTAGTAATACCCAAGAACACTGGGATTTATAACAACCTTTTTGCTAGTGATACCTACATGTATGCCAAACTCAAGGCTAAAGAACTGGACGTTCCCCCCTTGTACGTCTTACAACAGCCAAATACCATAGACGTTATTCGTTTATGTTCAGTTGCCATGTCAAGGAGTGCATCAACAGAAGATTCTTTGCCCAAACACCTTGCAAACTAAAAAAAAACGATAAAAAATGACAATTAATCATTGGAAAAAATGCATTAAGAATATGCAGTATTCCCTTAAATTCTTTTAAAGGCAGAAACTATTAGTTGTTAAGGTATATTTAATCAAATGCACTTCTTCCAGCAGCTAGCCTATCGAATGGTAATACT
This sequence comes from Pocillopora verrucosa, assembly GCF_036669915.1. NCBI lineage: Eukaryota > Metazoa > Cnidaria > Anthozoa > Scleractinia > Pocilloporidae > Pocillopora > Pocillopora verrucosa. Next base: position 9,251,272 of record NC_089324.1, read on the forward strand.
TATTATCTTGTGAGGGTAAAGATTTCGTACCTTGACACCTCATGATTTACTGAGAATAGTGACTTCTGTATTAAACTTAAAGTGAAATGTCACTTGTGGGTGCATAGCGAGGTTTTGGGACAATTTTTCGTCAGCATGTTGTAGACTGCCTTTTCACCAATTTACACTTCCCTGAGTATATTTTTGTTATTTACAAGAAAAGCAACATCTTTCACAACATTTAGTTGCTCCTGAAGGTTCTCTCTAAGTCTTGTGCTGAGGGAAGGCTGACCAGTTTTAATCCCTTCAGTTGGTCCTCTGCCAACTTGTGTTTCTATGATATCCAGCAGTTCTGACGAGCTGCCTTCACTAAAAGCATCTTTTGTCTCTTCAATGGAATTGTCTTTTCTTATTTGAGCAGCAGGCGTATCTTCTTCACTGAAGACCAGGAAAGTAACATTGAAATGTTTGGTGTCAAGAGTGATAAATACACTGGTTTTGTAGTCCTCTGGAAGAGCATTAAAGTCCCACTCGTGGTAAGCTTTGAACACTGCAAAGAAATTCTTGCAAGGGTATTGGGACTTCTGCCACACTTCACAGGTGCACCTTGGAATTGTTTACTGATTAAGATGTTTATGCTTCGATTTACTGGAACTTATCACATGAAATTCACCTTTCTGGAATTAAAAGGGGATACATCACCAGCTTTTATATTTGCCAGCCTGAAAGCAAGTTTCCGAGTAGTGCTTCGCGAATTGTGGGGGTCTGTCTTGCAGGTAAACAGGAACAGAGGAAATTTACCTTCCATAAGCACTACTGAATTTCAAATTGCTTTGCAGTTATTGCTGATATAGGAATCTGGAATAAATTATTCCACTAAAACGGTGGTAATACCATAAACAAACATGTCCATCGATCTTGGTAAATATTCATGTTTAAATACTTTGTTCTATGCTTCAATTTTGTTCTTGGTATTTACTATGTTGTTTGCTTGCTGTTTATGAAATGCCTGGACCCATCGATAAGCACATGATAGCCAGGTGTTTTCTACATAGTTCTTCAAAGTTTCATGATCTCTGTAAAGGTTGGATTTTCTCAGTGCCTCTACTTGCTCTTTAATTTTATCCTCATAAGATGCGTTGCCTATTCCTTTCATGAACTCTAGAAACATTTCTTGTTTTGCAGACGATAGATTGTTCTTCTTTGATCTTGCCCACCACTGAAGAGCCTGTATCCTATGAAAGTCACAAATGTATGCCACATTTCCTGGAAACTGTTCTTCAATTGCAGCTATTTCGGTGGTCAAGTAATCAACCATGAAGAATTTGGAATTCCAGGTTGGATTCCATCTTCTTGTTATGGCTAGTGCCTCACTGGTTGATACCTGGCTTTCCATTTGGTGCATGAATTCTCCAAACGCATCCTTCTCCAGGATGTTTTTGTCCACATATTAGCCAATCATCGCTGCTGCTCTAAGGGGATGGTAAAGGAATCTTGACATAAAACCTTGTCAATGTGCGCAGAGATTCGCCTTTGGATTGATGACATATTTTTCCTCCAGCTGTTTGAGTATACTCCTTTTGGCCATTGTGAGGTTTTTAACTGTGGCACACTTCTCAAGGTCAACGCCGTGGTAGACAAATACACACAGCATATTTGAATCTCAGCAGCACAATCTAGCTTCCAGGTGTTTTGTAAGGTGGGGTGACTTGTTGTGGAGTAGTCATGAAATGTGCTGGCTTTTGAAGTGCAGCCCCCTTTCCCATCCTGAAGCAAGTGGAAAAAATTAACCAGATCAATGAAGACTATATGACTGCCATTTGTTTTATACTTTGTTGTTTTTTTATTTTAAAAAGTTATAGTTTTGCCCTATTTTTCTATTATATTTTTCAACTCTAGTTTTAATTTTGCTGACAAATATTGTTCACAACTCTGTTTGCTTAGAGTTACTGAGCAGTACAGAGATGTTTTCTATCAAAGCTTCCATGGCAGCCAGGGTCAAGACCTTTTGACATCAGGTCAACTCAAATCAAGCAAAGCCTTTCCCTCAGTATGCAAAAAGCTCAAAGAATTCCTTCACTAAAATACCCAAAAAAATTAAATCAGTTTCACAGGTTATGCAAAACTCGAATACTACTGGTATGTTTTATTATATTTCAAACTCTGTTTTCAAAGGGAATTGTCACCTTTGTTGGTCCACTGAGTCAATGCTGAGTTTTGTTGCTTATGAAGGTAAACAGTTTGCCAAAAACTGGATTGGCACATTACCACCATTGTGTTCAAAGACAGGAGACGTTGCAAGTACATAATTTGAAATAGTCTTTCTAGATTACACACTCAGAGTGTTTCCCAAGGGCTCTCTATTATATGAAATGTTTTAAAATATTTCAACACTTTTCCACCCAGTGCATTGTGTAAGTTTTTACAAAAGGTCAAAAGATCAGGTCTCTACAAGGCTCACGCCAAATTGATAAAGGCAAAAAATTGGCTAAAAATAAAAGAAACTGCCTACCATTTTTTGAAAACCTCTTTTGATGGAGCTCCTTTGAGTGCAAGGCCTTCTTTACAAAACATGTGGAACTAATAAGAAGAAACCTCTCCAGCATATCCTTGAACTTGTCCCTTTTCCCATTGAAATAACCCAAGAAGTACTGGTTTTTCAACAGAACAATTTTCAAGGTTTTCCTCAAGGAAGTGTATCTCAGATTTTTTTAAAGACAATTGAATAGTCGCTGCCATCATTATGCATTCTAGTGCCTTAATCATAAATTGTCTTGAGTTCTTAAATGTCATCCTTTGGTGGACTTTCATCGAACACCTTCAATATAGTCTCAACCAAAACCATTCTGACTTCTGCTTACGGAGGATGGATACCTCAGAACTATGTTCTGATGATGATGAAAATAATGATGTAAATTCACTCTATGGAGTCTGAAGTGTTCCCAACCTTGGAAGGGGATGTTGACAGCAAAGATACAAGGTTGTCATTTTATATAACAAGTAAAGCTTTTTACTAAACCTACAAAATATAAAACAATTTTGCAGATAGTTGACTTAGAGAAGAACAACAAGTAAACTCTAGAGCTGTTATTATTGCAGTGCGACTTGCACTTTTTATTTGTATATAAAGAAGGACTTGTATTTTGCACCAAAAATATAAAGAAGTAATATTTTTTAGGAGGTCCAGTGATTGGGACATTTAAGAAATTAAGTTCTGAAAAGAAACTTGCTTTGTACTTCTCACTATTAACAAGTCTTGTTTTAAAAATATTTTCAGATCAGAGTTTCAAATAAAGCCAACTGAATAGGTCATTTAAAAGGTGTTGTTTCTCAAATGGAACAGTGACCACCTCTGTTTTGTCCACATGCCAAATATTTGTGGAGTGTGTGGATGATTTGTAAGAAAATAACCTAACAAAAAGCCTCTCTCAGTGTCTGAGGCAACTGAGCATGACTGTTCTAAGGTTTTTCTAGCAAAGGCAATCAGTAATGTAGATTAGGGAATAACTTATATAATATCTAACAAAGTTCTTTAAGTGTAGATAACAATGTAATTATTGTTACACGTGGAGGTTGTGTACCAAGGAACAGCTGATGAATGTTTTATGATTTTGGCACATCTGTGGACATGAAATTTTGCATCACAATTAAAACTTTTATGATCATGGAATCCAAGAGTCCTTTGAGGCTAGAAAGAAAATCTGTGATGTGAGTACATAGGATTAATTGGCAATTTGCATTTAACTTAATTGATTCCTGCTTCATGAGAAAATCCATATTAATGTAAAGATTTGCTAAAACTTAGTTTGAATAATAAATTTCATGATATTTAAGTTATAACCATATACATGTATGTATATCTCTTTGAAAATTTTGTATGGCATAGTAGCAGTAGCAAACCTTTATTTAACTAGGGTAATCCCTTTAAAATACTTAAAAGTATATCTGTTATCAATAGGAGCCCTAGATTAAAACTAATAAAAAGTTCAAAATAAATAATAAGAAACTAAGTAACTGTAAGTTAATAATAGAACAGTATAACAATTAAAATTAATTCTTATTTACTAAATAATTATAATCACAACTGAGCCATCATAATAAAACTTTTCTTGGTGGTCTCAGTTCTTACTGCAGGTAAGTATATAAAATTGCTTCTTCTTGTTTCTCTTGAAATAACTTCCTTATTCAACTTAAAATAATTCTTTAAAAACTGTGGTACATTATTTAAACACCTCTTTACTAAACATAAAGTATGAGCGTTACGGCAATCTTCTAAACTCTGAAATTTAAGATAGTCAGTGGATGTTGTACCACATTTAGATTTAACTATAATTTTCGAGGCCCACCTTTGCAAAGATTCAAGACTTTCCATATCTGCTTTATTGCAGCTGGACCAAACAACATCGCATACCTTTTATACCTTTTGTTTTAAGCCTCTAAGATTACTTCTTGTCTTAAAACCTTCACATTCAAGGTACTGAGAACTTCTTGGAATTTATTTGGACTTCAGGGCATTTAAATTGCCTCAATTCAATTCCCAAGAATTCCACCCTCTTAAACTGTAGGTTGTTTGTATAGCTGAGAATTCCTACCAATTTCAAGATGTCACAAAATTGGAGAGGATTCTTCCCTCTTCATTCTTCCTCTCCTAGAAATTCCAGTAATTTTAAGCTTTTCAAATCAGAGCTTATTTGCACAGCTGGAATTTTTGAGAATTCCGAGGAATTCCCAGAAAACCGGGAATTCAGTTTGCATGGGTATATACCTGATTTTCTATGTCTAATGAAAAATGTAACAAAAGAAGCCAAAAAATACTCCAGCTGCAGCTTTTGCTGATAGTTATCAAGGGTTTTCATTAAGGATTGAAGTATGTGTTGCAAGAGGATAGTATAAAGTAGCAAGTGAATCTTGAAGAAAAAATTTACTTCAAGGGTACAATACAGGTCATCAAAATATGGCCAGATAATTCCACATAATAGCCAGAGAATTCTTCAGTCTGCAATACCTAATGAACACTCTCCCATGAGTTTTAGCAATTACCAAGTTCCATGAGCACTCACTCAGCCCTTGATCAAAACTAAGTAATTGTCACATTCAACAAGTCGAAAAATTTATCAAGTGTCACAACGCTTTTTTAAGTAATTAATTTCAGAACCTTGAGCAGGACATCTGAATGGAATTATGGAACACATAAAGACTCTTAGGTAAATATTATGTAGTGCACAGTTACATGTACCTTTTGTGGCTGCCAGAATCATTGGGTTCAAAGGAGACTTTCCATTTGTGCCCTTCATGTTAGAGATATGCTGAACGTGTTTTGGAATCATCTTACCTACGCGTCATACATGTAGGTAAGATGCACCACTAATTTACATGGATCTTTCCCAAGATCATGAGTGAGAGTATTTTCCTGGGTGGGATAAAGGATCCCAAGGGGAATGCATAAGTCCTGCCTAAAATCCCGGGTGGGATGCAGAAATCCCTCTTAAGATCACGGGTGGGATGCAGGAATCCCACATTTAATGCCAGTTCCAGGATGGGATCAAATTTTCATCCCAGGTGGGAAGTAACATTTCATAAATAAGGGCAGGTGAGTTTATGAAATGGCTTCTCAAAAGGGCCTAATTAATTAACAATAGACACAAAAACAGAAAGACCACACAAAAAGTCAGTTTTTGTTTTCTTTTTGTTTTATTATCACATGTGCATAGTTGTTAGTCAGTGTCATGGACGGTGTTGTTTTTTTCACAACTTGAGCTTTTTAATTAAAAGCAGTCACACTTTGCATCAACATCCTTGTTTGTAATTTGAGAAATTGAAGAAGTAGTTGACTGAATGACTGCTGAAAAGTTGCTAAGAGGAAGTTTCTTTGCTCAAAAGAAACTCAAAGCCTAAGGCTCAAAGCCTAAGAGTACTCAGTACAAAGTACTGCATTCTTTTGTAAATTGACACGTATTTGGATATCCAAACTGTGTGTTTGGATATCTAATCATGCATGTTTGGATCTGTTCTTTACCGGTTATCAAGGGGTATCCATGTGACCCAAATGAGGTCACACAATTGGTTAATTAACTCGTACATTATTAATGAGTTTGAGAAATGTGGGATCCTGCATGGGATTACTGGGATGCCGCCTATATCCCACCTGACATTTTACCTGGGCTACCAAAATGAAAGAAAAGTTTTTATCTAAGCATCAATATATGCTTGAAGAACATAATGCTGTTACGTTTGTCATTCAAGCTGGTGTTTAAAAACCCAAAACATGCAAAACTCCTAAAAGCAAATCTTTACATGGTATTGTTTTCCTGCACTAGTGATCATTTTGAGTTATGATGCAGACTTCAGTGAAAGTTAACATCTAACTCAGAGGTATTTTGTATGCGAAGGTTGTGACTTTGAGGAAAAAGAAGGTCTTAGCAACCAAGTCTTAATTAAATCCAAGATGTAAAAAGTGGATTGCCAAGCATTTGACATTAAAATTTAAAAACATCTCAAAATAGGAATGTTTCCAAGTTTAATTTACTTTGAAACAAAGCCATTGATTTATTATTATTTGTATTCTTAGGCCTGCTTTATCCACACAGCCAAAACTGTTCAAAAATTGTCTTACTAGCAGAAAATTCTGAAACTCAAATATTTTGGATAGTAACAAGGAATTTCACTTCTTAACTAAATTACTTTAAAGGTGTCGTAAGATACTATATGATGTGTTCAAACAAGATGATAGTGGTATATGCTAGGAATAAACTAAAAAAAAACAACTTGGTCCTTCTATAGTCTAGTGAAAAGCACATTGTAAACCATATGCAGGGTGGCTCGCATAGAAAATCAGGAGTTTCTCAAATATCACATCTCTTATCTAACGGAACTCATGGAGTCTTTGTGGCTTTCTGACTTCACACCCAGATCTGGTTGTAATGGGCTCATGTTCTGCATCTCCTGTTAGCTTCTCTGTTGGTTCCATTTGGCTTCTTTGGAACTGATTCACAGCTGAAAGTGATGATGTACTCTTAGGAATATCACAAATCTGGGTATTTGACAGGAACTCAGACAACTATGGGGTTATGAGATGATCCTCTGGAAGCAAGATTATCTGTCTTCTGTTTCGTCTGTAAACACACCTTTGTTCATTCCGCATCAAGTATGATAGTGGGAATACTTCAGCTTTACACCATACCCTGTCTCTGTTTGGACGAATCCATACCTTGTCTCCAGGTTCAAGTGGAGGCAAATTCCTAATTTGTTTGTTGTAGGTTTTCTTAGAAACTTCTTGGTACAGTTTGAGGGCCTTCACTACTCAATCCAGGTCCACTGGTTGTGGCAATAAGAGGCATCTGTGTGTTGGTAACATTGTGCAATTGTGTGTGTGCATCAACTCATTAACAGGTGTGGTGGGGATACACCAATAACTTTGAATGGGGTATTACAGTATTTCAGGAGCCCTTCAAATAGATCTTTGCTGTCTGCTGAAGCCTTCTTCAAAATGCATTTTGCAATCTGCACAACTTACTCTGCTGCCCCGTTTGATTGGGTATACTCTGGTGAGCTTGTGGTGTGATAAAGTCCCCATTCCTCAGCAAATTCTCAAACTCATGACTGCTGGAGTACAAATTCCTTGTGTTGCTGAACTGTTATCTGCTGTTGCTGACAACTTCATTTGGGATTCCAAATCTTGCAAATATTTTCTTCAAGTTGTTGATGACACAAGTGACAGTGTTTTGGCAAAGCACAAAATACTTTGAATAGAAGGCAGTGACTATTAATTACATTTGTCCTGCATATTCAAACAGGTCAATTCCCATTACTTGCCAGGGTAATCCTAGGATGTTGTGTGGATGTAACGACTGTCCCTCCATACTTTGGGATCCCACTCCTGACACCATGTTGAAAGATAGTATATGATGTTTCCAAACAAGACAATAAAGGTATATGCTAGGAATAAACTCAACAAAAACAACTTGGTCCTTTTTCATTCTAGTGAAAAACACATGGTGGATCGTAGGTAGGGCTGCTCTCATAGAAAATCAGGAGCTTCTAATTTTAAAGGGAGTTGTCTAAGTCTAAAATATCACAACAAATGGTAAATAGTGTCCCCATTACTTTTGCTGAGGCTAAATACTCCCATACAGTTAATAAAAAGTTATTCATATGTTCATTCATTCTTTCAAAATAGAGTTTCGTGTTTAAAATTGCCAGCCCACCTGACTTGCCAGAAGTTTGACTTGAGATTTTGCTTAGTCTGACTTCAAAAGCTCTATAACCTTTAGCTCCCTCACTGTCCTTCTCAGATTTTTCACTTCGTTTCTTAGGCCATCCACCTCTGCCTTCAACCACTCAAATTGAATTGCCAATGGTTTTAGGTGGAGCAGGTGAGTCTACCAATGGCACATTCTCACAGTCATCATCTACCAGCTTAAGCAATTCTGTGAAGCTTTTTGGAGGAGACATGCGACAGGACAATGGTATTGGGTATGTATTTAAGTCAAGTGTTTGGGAAGGAGTGATAAATGCATTTGCAAAGTTGTATGTGAATTGTGGTCAGTTAGTGGTGTATGTTTGTGTGATGTGTTGGTGTGCCTATTAGCGCTGCAGTCCAATCAATCAATCAATCAATCAATCCAACTTTATTTATGAAGGGTAACACGAAACAGTTACAATACTAATAACTTGTGGCCCTCCTACATCAAATATATCCTTTGTATATACTAAAAGTATCCTATTTATATAAATGTGCACTCAGAATAATATTATGTAAAATACAGATATAAAGGATATAACATTGATAAAGATGCAAAAAGAGAAAAACTAGAATTCTAAAAAGTAAAACAAAATGGCAATGCCAATTTACTTTAAAATGGTGAATGTCCTTATTCAAATGGCAAAAGCAGTCATTCAGGCATTTTTTAAATTTTTTTTATTTTTTTATTTTTTTCTATATATTATACTTTTGTATGTACTTACACTATACTTCTTACATGATGCTTACGCTAGTCAAATTTAATTACAGTTGATCCATTTACATTTTTGTTTGCATGTTAATTGTTTGAGTCACTAAAAAGATTTTTGTTTGGGAATTACACTACATAGGGTATTAATTTTCTAGAATTTAATAGATTATGAAATAAATAGGTAGAAAAAAGTAACAAGAAAAAGGACACAATGCAATTTTATAGAGACAGAAAAAATTTCCATTTGTTCCTGAATTCTTTCTCCTTATTACAAGTGACTGCAATGTATTTTTCTAGATAAATTTTTTCGTGCACAAGTGAGACAAAATCATCGAATTGGTACATTATGGTATTTAAAGTGTTAACATATAAGAAGTATTTACCCAAAATCATGAAGAGGTTGAGGGCTAAACAGTAGGTGTGACAGCAAATAATTCTGAACATAACCTCTAGTTCTGGCAGCAGCAGTTTTGTATTACTAGAGATTGAGTACCACTCCTGGAATCTATTCCAAAAAGAACTTGTGTGCATGCAGTTTATTAACAAATGCCACAGGGTCTGACACTTAGAAGGAGAAAAGAGACAAGAGGGTGAGGCATTTTTTTTCATTTTGTGTAACAAGCTATTCGTTGGTAAAATTTGGTAAATGATTTTGTATTGGAACATCGTCAATTTAATTTCTCTCATGGCTTCGAATGGTAGGAGGTAGATTTTGGTCAAGTCACTTTTTTCAACGCCAGACGCTAAAAGTTTTTTCTCAGAAGTTGCTGGAGGAAGGTCTTCAAGGTTAAGCAGCATAATGTATATTGTCTTGCATGACAGTGAATAGATTGAGGTGGAAGGCGTAACTGGGTTTTTGGAACCTTCTTGCAATACTTACAGGCATTTACATACATCAGAATTTGAAGGTGACAAATTAATTTTTTATTTTACACAGGTTGGAAATGAATTCCAAAGTTTTACACCACTTACTTAGAATGTCCTGCCACCCTCAGTTTCCCTATTAAATCTCTTGCAGACTAGGTTCCATTCTCCGAATCGACTTCTCCTGTGATGTATATCTGAATTCCTAGTGAATAAACTTTTCATATATTGAGGGCAATCACCTACTGGGCACTTATTTATTTTGCTTCATCATAAAATGGAAGCCATCCTAATCTAGAGAAGAGCTTAACACTATTGTCCCTGGTGTCTGCATTTAATATAACATGAGCTGCGTGTTTTTGTAGCTTTAGGACTTTGGTGAGATTATCCACAGAACAGGAAGTCCTGATTGTCTTTAATACAGCAATTCATAGTGACAGTCTCTTTCAAAGTTCGCTGATGTGGTCAACAAGGCTAAATTTTTCATTAATCAACACACCTAGAAGTTTTTGAAACTCAACTTGTCCCAGCTGTTCCCATTCACTTGAGTTGAGAGTTTATCGTTTTCCATACATTTGCATAGCCTCTTTCCAGTGACAAACATGCATTTCATTTTTGATTCACTCAGGATCATTTTCTTGGCATTAGACCTTTTCATGATTCCCTGGGTATCACTTTGCAAGTTTGTAGATAGTGTGTCTGGTGCATTCTTGACATCACATGAATGGCTCAAAGTTGTAATATCCACATGTCAATGGTAGAATGTTGTACCATGGCTGGTAAATCGTTCACAAAGATTAGGAACAACACAGACCCCTGAGGTACGCCGTATTGTACAGGTTTCATGTGGGAAAACATTGCATTAATATTAACATACTGGAGACGACCACTTAGACAGTTTGTAAGCAATTTAACTTCTTTTTCTCCAATATTATAGGCACTGAACTTGGATAGGAGTATTTCATGGTTGATTAGATCGAAGGCCTTTTTGTAGTTACGCTGTTGCGATTTAGATCAAAGCGTCGCTGATCAGTGAAATGTATCAGAGCTGTCTCAGTCAAGTGGGATTTTCTGAAACCAGATTGAAGCTGGTGCAGCATATTTTTACTCTTGAGGTGACTATATAGAGATTCACAAGGAAGGAAAGGTTGCTGTGTTAAGGCATTGGTTAATCCGCCTGCATAGTGGGCTTGATATGGCACTGAATGTGATCTTTAACAGCTTTGCACTGATCCCATTGACCCCTATGGCTTTGTGTTGTGGAACTGACAGGAGAATCTCTGCAACCCTTTTTTGTGTAATGTGTAGAATATTTAAAGCATTATTACTCTGAGTTCCTTTACGATAATTTATAACAGCTATGTCTTCCAATATTTTGAGCATTCAACAAGTCTATCGGTTGTCTAACAGCCAATGCTGATCATTTTTAGTTGGTGGATATGTATGTGACAGAATAGTGGGCGAGTGAACTGTAGTTGGGTAATGGTGTGTTATGAGTTATTGAATACATATGATGTAATGGTGTGTTTGCGTGTACTATGGTCGAGAAATGGTGTGGTCTGAGCTGGTGAATGAGAATGTGATGCAATGGTATGTGTTCATGAACTACAGTTGAGCAATGGTGTGGTCTGAGTGTGAACATGCAGGTGATATGATGATGTTTGTGCTTAAACTGTGGTTGACTAATTTTGTGGTCTGAGATTGGTATATTATGGTGCTTATGTGTTTGGCTATACTTTGGTCGTCAGGTGTTGTTTTTGTTGCTGTAACTGCAGCATGTACATTGCTGGCTCCTTGCCATTAGATAGTTTAACCAGCTCTGGTTTATATATGAAGGATTTTGGCAACCTGCTCTTCCTATACTGATTGTTGCTTTTCTCTGTCCTCTGGAGCTGAAGTTTTATGGAAATTACTTTTCTGGATGCCTTTTTCATTGGAAGTTGCAGAACAGTATAAACAGCCTCTTGTGCACTTATTTCAACAAATGTAATGCCTATGTCTCTGACTTTTACTTACTAGTAGCTTTTCCTTTCCTTGGTTCAAAGCATTTATTAAATGAACAACTTCTTAAATTTTTACTATGCAGAGCATCTTTAAGCAGTTCATTGAAAAGATTTGTCACCTGAGGTCATTGCAAACACACCATTGCAAACACACCTTCCTACTAGCTCCTCATTGTTTTCTGTTGTATACAGACCACCGAATGCTAAGGATTTTTTCATACCCTTTGAAAATGTTCGGAAAAGGCATGGTTTTAATCTTTTAATATTTTTCTTGAGGGGGACTTTGGACTGTGACTTTTACAGATATTTTGCAAGTGGATGCACTGGATTCGATGAACTTAAACTCAAAAGAATTACTGCATCTACTTAATTTTTATGATATGCAAAATTTGATTTGTGAACAAACAAGAGTAACACCTACATTGTCTTCACTCACTATTTAGTTTGTCTACCGATGAGTAAATTAAATTACCAATGTGAAAACCAGAAAAGGAAAGTGAGGGTCAATATTGACATAATTAAGAGAAAAACATAAACAAGCTAAAACAACTTCTAATACTCCACATGCATCTATAAAATTAAGATAACCTGTAACTGACAATAGGAATGAGTCACAGTTCAGTCATTTCTTCCTCACTTTTCTATTCTGCTAAGCTGAAGAGAAAGTTCGCGTCACGATGACTTTTGACAAGTACATTTGCTGATATTCTCTTTCAGTTAAGAAAATTATCGGGCCATGTTTTGCATGGGCTTTGGTGGTATATGGAGGCCAAGGTCTTCACACATGTGCTACAACATGGGTAGCTTCTAGATCTTCAAAGAGTCATTTAACACCATTAACAAAGATCATATTGATCATAGATCAGGGGATGGACAAGTTGTATTGATGCAACAGTCTCCTTTGCCTTGCATATAGTTTACTCTCCTCTTAAGCTGCTTGGATATCAGACTCATCAGGATCTCTCAGGTGTACCAAGGCACTCTGTCTTGATAAGAAAGAGGTGATCTGGGTGGTTGTGAGGAATTCAGATGACTAGAATAGTAGTGTACAATTGGTGCCCCAGGCACGCCACATCTCTTGTGCAACTACCTCTGGGTCAAGCTTATGGCCTGAGATCTGCCCTACTTGAAATTTATATAAAAGGTATGACTTTTAATTTTCACTGAATCTGTAAACCTTCTTTACTACTTGAAGGGCCCAGCCTTCTTTCAGAGAAACAAAAGATTTTTTCCTGTCGCACAGGGGCTTTAAGCAATGGCAGCTTTTCCACACCTTCTTCCAAGCATTATTTGTGGCCAATTTTTGCCATATCCATTAAAGAATGTTTTTTCTGGTACCCTGGTACATTTTTCAAGTGACAAGTACTTTTGTATGGCTGAAAGCTTTTGAGAAATACAAATGCAGCTGTCTTGAGGACATGAATACACCCCTGCTGCCTAGCCATGTTCCATGGAAAAACTATCTCTTCAGCCACATTTTCTTCCCCTGACAATTTGTGTGAGGTACTTTAAAGGAACAAAAATCCTCTGCAAAATATGATGGTTGCAGAATCCTTGTCGAGGGCCTTTAAAAGTAATAAGAGAAATATAAATATGACATCCACACAGCTAAGAAATGATTATCTTGCATTAACACGCAACCCTCAAAGGCAGCCCATGACAGAGTACCATGTAAGAGGGGTTTAAAATACCCACCCCTTTTTCTTGTATTTTGTTTGTTTGAGCAGCATTTTGTAAACATTTAACCTCTGATAGAAAAGTCTTTTATGATGCCTTGGGGATAAATTTTTCCCTAATTAATCGAAATATTACAGAACAGACTGTCATAAACTAGCAGGACGGCCTGGTTTCATTTAAGAACCATGAACTCACTAGAAGAGGATTTTTCTATTTTGATCACTTTCCCTTGGCCGACAGAATTATGCACGTCAACAGGAAATAGAGCCCACTGAACTAAACTCAAAGTTGTTCAACTCGGTGATTCTGCAATGGTTTGTGCATCGTCTGGCATTTCTTCTTTGGTATCAAGAGAAAACACTCGTACACCTTCCAAACCACCGTGGGATAGCAGAGCTTCCTTCAGGTTGCTGGCAAAGCAGAGATCATGGCCTTCATTAAGAAACGTCCTAATGTGGCTTTTACAGCCTGTAGCTAGTCAATCTGCAGCTCCTTTCCTGCCTTGAGGGTTGCTGAAGTCAACACGGACTACCTTCACTCTGGTGTTTGCTAAAATTTCATGGCACTTCATTAGCGTGCAGGAGGAATGGTAGCAGCCAGCGTTATCTTGCCTAAAGTAGGCCTTGTTGATTTTAGGATACTCTGGCTTCAATGTGGCAAGAACTTGTTGCACAATCGCGGTTACAACAGAACTTCCTGGGTACAGGACTGAATCACATGGATAAAGGCTTGCCACTGTAGCACACCCTTTATCCGTCTGTACACCACAGACATGTCCCAAGAAATACCTTGCATACCAACCAGTCTGTCTGCAACTCACGGTATCTCTGAGGCAAGAACTTCATGGCCCAGTCATTTACAATGAATACTGTTCCAGAATTAAGGGCATTGATCACGTCCAAAAAAGCCTGATCTTGGGGGTCGACCTCCTAAAATGGCACTTCCATGACGGGATGGCAAGGGTAGCAGAGCTAGCGAGAAACAAAGCTTCATCTTTGTCCTCTGTGGTAAAGATGCTTCATCGACCGCAGTAATACATTATTCAGGGTTGAATGCAAACTTTCACATTGGTTACATAACTTGTCATGGTTGTGTTGGAATTGCTGTCGCAGGTCAGAATCTTCGGTGTCACTCAGAGCAAATACACTGCATAACTTGCATCTGGAGACGAGGAGCTTATAGGAAATTGAGTGAAAATATGAAAAACAGCTTAACACAAAGAACGGATTACCTTGTTATGCAACATTAACAACAAAAAATATATGCAGATGTATGTTTCATGGTATTTGAATCAAATAACCACAATAATCTGAAGGATAAATCTATTACAAATGTATTTTTTGTTTCTCCAAACTCATTGTTCACATTGTTCTACTAACAAAACAAAAAATAAAGAGCAAAACCCGACAAATATTTCCTGGCCAGGGTGAACCTGTTAATCAGAACAATTTTTTCGGGCTATACCTTCATCTATTTGCGAAACTAAGATCAACCTGCTTGGAAAAACCTAATCTAATCTTTTGGATCTCGCTGAAACATTTGGTGCTTACCATGAAAGTGACCCTCAGGTAGAATTTGGCCACCTTAAA
>NC_089324.1:9269334-9334334 GCF_036669915.1 Pocillopora verrucosa
GCATACCTTTATTACCTTTTGTTTTAAGCCTCTAAGAAGTACTCTTGTACTTAAAACCTTCACATTCAAGGTACTGAGAACTTCTTGGAATTTATTTGGACTTCAGGGAATTTAAATTGCATCAATTCAATTCCAAGAATTCCCACCCTCTTAAACTGTAGGTTGTGTGGATAGCTGAGAATTCCTACCCATTTCAAGATGTCACAAAATGGGAGAGGATTCTTCCCTCTCATTCTTCATCTCCTAAGAAATTCCAGTGAATTTTAAGCTTTTCAAATCAGAGTTCTTATTTGCACAGCTGGGGATTTTTGAGAATTCCGAGGAATTCCCAGAAAAACCGGGAATTCAGTTTGCATGGGTATATACCTGATTTTCTATGTCTAATGAAAAAGGTAACAAACAGAAGCCAAAAAATACTCCAGCTGCAGCTTTTGCTGATCGTTATTCAAGGGTTTGCATTAAGGATTGAAGGAATTGTTGCAAGAGGATTTAGTATAAAGTAGCAAGTGAATCTTGAAGAAAAAATTGACTTCATAGGGTACAATACAGGTCATCAATAATATGGGCCAGATAATTCCACATAATAGCCAGAGAATTCTTCAGTCTGCAATACCTAATGAACACTCTCCCATGCGTTTAGCAATTACCAAGTTCCATGAGCCACTCAATCCAGCCCTTGATCAAAACTAAGTAATTGTCACATTCAAACAAGTCGAAAAATTTATAAAGTGTCACAGCGCTGTTTTAAGTAATTAATTTCAGAACCTTGAGCAGAGACATCTGAATGGAATTATGGAAACACATAAGACTCTTGAGGTAAATATTATGTATGTGCACAGTTACATGTACCTTTGTGTTGGCTGCCAGAAACATTGGGTTCAAAGGAGACTTTCCATTTGTGCCCTGCATGTTAGAGATGATGCTGAAACGTGTTTTGAATCATTCTTACCTACGCGTCATTACATGTAGGTAAGATGCACCACTAATGTACAGGGATCTTTCCCCAAGATCATGATTGAGAGTATTTTCCTGGGTGGGATAAAGGATCCCAAGGGGAATGCATAAGTCCTGCCTAAAATACCGGGTGGGATGCAGAAATCCCTCTTAAGATCACGGTGGGATGCAGGAATCCACATTTAATGCCAGTCCAGGATGGGATCAAATTTTCATCCCAGGTGGGAAGTAACATTTATAATAAGGGCAGGTGAGTTTATGAAATGGCTTCTCAAAAGGGCCTAATTAATTAACAATAGACACAAAAACAGAAAGACCACACAAAAAGTCAGTTTTTGTTTTTTTTGTTTCATTATCACATGTGCATAGTTGTTAGTCAGTGTCATGGACGGTGTTGTTTTTCAACTTGAGCTTTTTAATTAAAAGCAGTCACACTTTGAATCAAAATCCTTGTTTCTAATTTGATAAATTGAAGAAGTAGTTGACTGAATGAGTGCTGAACAGTTTATAAGAGGAAGTTTCTTTGATCAAAAGAAACTCAAAGCATAAGGCTCAAATCATAAGAGTACTCAGTAAAAAGTACTTGCATTCTTTTGTAAATTGACACGTATTTGGATATCCAACTGTGTGTTTGGATATCTAATCATGCATGTTTGGATCTGTTCTTTACCGGTTATCAAAGGGTATCCATGTGACCCAAATGAGGTCACACAATTGGTTAATTAACTCGTACATTATTAAGAGTTTGAGAAATGTGGGATCCTGCATGGGATTACTGGGATGCCGCCTATATCCCACCTGACATTTTACCTGGGCTACCAAAATGAAAGAAAAGTTTTTATCTAAGCATCAATATATGCTTGAAGAACATAATGCTGTTACGTTTGTCATTCAGCTGGTGTTTAAAAACCCAAAACATGCAAACTCCTACAGCAAATCTTAACATGGTATTGTTTTCCTGCACTAGTGATCATTTTGAGTTATGATGCAGACTTCAGTGAAAGTTAACATCTAACTCAGAGGTATTTTGTATGCGAAGGTTGTGACTTTGAGGAAAAAGAAGGTCTTAGCAACCAAGTCTTAATTAAATCCAAGATGTAAAAAGTGGATTGCCAAGCATTTGACATTAAAATTTAAAAACATCTCAAAATAGGAATGTTTCCAAGTTTAATTTACTTTGAAACAAAGCCATTGATTTATTATTATTTGTATTCTTAGGCCTGCTTTATCCACACAGCCAAAACTGGTTCAAAAATGTCTTGCTAGCAGCAAATTCTGAAACTCAAATATTTTGGATAGTAACAAGGAATTTCACTTCTTAACTAAATTACTTTAATGTGTCGTAAGATACTCTATGATGTGTTCAAACAAGATGATAGTGGTATATGCTAGGAATAAACTAAAAAAAAACAACTTGGTCCTTCTATA
This sequence comes from Pocillopora verrucosa, assembly GCF_036669915.1. Taxonomy (NCBI): domain Eukaryota; kingdom Metazoa; phylum Cnidaria; class Anthozoa; order Scleractinia; family Pocilloporidae; genus Pocillopora; species Pocillopora verrucosa. The sequence continues at coordinate 9,271,717 of NC_089324.1, forward strand.
GTCTAGTGAAAAGCACATTGTAAACCATATGCAGGGTGGCTCGCATAGAAAATCAGGAGTTTCTCAAATATCACATCTCTTATCTAACGGAACTCATGGAGTCTTTGTGGCTTTCTGACTTCACACCCAGATCTGGTTGTAATGGGCTCATGTTCTGCATCTCCTGTTAGCTTCTCTGTTGGTTCCATTTGGCTTCTTTGGAACTGATTCACAGCTGAAAGTGATGATGTACTCTTAGGAATATCACAAATCTGGGTATTCGACAGGAACTCAGACAACTATGGGGTTATGAGATGATCCTCTGGAAGCAAGATTATCTGTCTTCTGTTTCGTCTGTAAACACACCTTTGTTCATCTCAGCATCAAGTATGATAGTGGGAATACTTCAGCTTTACACCATACCCTGTCTCTGTTTGGACGAATCCATACCTTGTCTCCAGGTTCAAGTGGAGGCAAATTCCTAATTTGTTTGGTGTAGGTTTTCTTAGAAACTTCTTGGTACAGTTTTGAGGGCCTTCACTACTCAATCCAGGTCCACTGGTTGTGGCAATAAGAGGCCTCTGTGTGTTGGTAACATTGTGCAATTGTGTGTGTGCATCAACTCATTAACAGGTGTGCTGGGGATACACCAATAACTTGAATGGGGTATTACAGTATGTCAGGAGCCCTTCAAATAGATCTTTGCTGTCTGCTGAAGCCTTCTTCAAAATGCATTTTGCAATCTGCACAACTTACACTGCTGCCCCGTTTGATTGGGTATATTTGGTGAGCTTGTGGTGTGATAAAGTCCCCATTCTCAGCAAATTCTCAAACTCATGACTGCTGGAGTACAAATTCCTTGTGTTGCTGAACTGTTATCTGCTGTTGCTGACAACTTCATTTGGGATTCCAAATCTTGCAATATTTTCTTCAAGTTGTTGATGACACAAGTGACAGTGTTTTGGCAAAGCACAAAATACTTTGAATAGAAGGCAGTGACTATTAATTACATTTGTCCTGCTTATTCAAACAGGTCAATTCCCATTACTTGCCAGGGTAATCCTAGGATGTTGTGTGGATGTAACGACTGTCCCTCCATACTTTGGGATCCCACTCCTGACACCATGTTGAAAGATAGTATATGATGTTTCCAAACAAGACAATAAAGGTATATGCTAGGAATAAACTCAACAAAAACAACTTGGTCCTTTTTCATTCTAGTGAAAAAACACATGGTGGATCGTAGGTAGGGCTGCTCTCATAGAAAATCAGGAGCTTCTAATTTTAAAGGGAGTTGTCTAAGTCTAAAATATCACAACAAATGGTAAATAGTGTCCCCATTACTTTTGCTGAGGCTAAATACTCCCATACAGTTAATAAAAAGTTATTCATATTTCATTCATTCTTTCAAAATAGAGTTTCGTGTTTAAAATTGCCAGCCCACCTGACTTGCCAGAAGTTTGACTTGAGATTTGCTTAGTCTGACTTCAAAAGCTCTATAACCTTTAGCTCCCTCACTGTCCTTCTCAGATTTTTCACTTCGTTTCTTAGGCCACCACCTCTGCCTTCAACCACTCAAATTGAATTGCCAATGGGTTTAGGTGGAGCAGGTGAGTCTACCAATGGCACATTCTCACAGTCATCATCTACCAGCTTAAGCAATTCTGTGAAGCTTTTTGGAGGAGACATGCGACAGGACAATGGTATTGGGTATGTATTTAAGTCAAGTGTTTGGGAAGGAGTGATAAATGCATTTGCAAAGTTGTATGTGAATTGTGGTCAGTTAGTGGTGTATGTTTGTGTGAGTGTGTTGGTGTGCCTATTAGCGCTGCAGTCCAATCAATCAATCAATCAATCCAACTTTATTTATGAAGGGTAACACGAAACAGTTACAATACTAATAACTTGTGGCCCTCCTACATCAAATATATCCTTTGTATATACTAAAAGTATCCTATTTATATAAATGTGCACTCAGAATAATATTATGTAAAATACAGATATAAAGGATATAACATTGATAAAGATGCAAAAAGAGAAAAACTAGAATTCTAAAAAGTAAAAACAAAAATGGCAATGCCAATTTACTTTAAAATGGTGAATGTCCTTATTCAAATGGCAAAGCAGTCATTCAGGCATTTTTAAATTTTTTTATTTTTTTTTTTTTCTATATATTATACTTATGTATGTACTTACACTATACTTCTTACATGATGCTTACGCTAGTCAAATTTAATTACAGTTGATCCATTTACATTTTTGTTTGCATGTTAATTGTTTGAGTCACTAAAAAGATTTTTGTTTGGGAATTACACTACATAGGGTATTAATTTTCTAGAATTTAATAGATTATGAAATAAATAGGTAGAAAAAAGTAACAAGAAAAAGGACACAATGCAATTTTATAGAGACAGAAAAATTTCCATTTGTTCCTGAATTATTTCTCCTTATTACAAGTGACTGCAATGTATTTTTCTAGATAAATTTTTTCGTGCACAAGTGAGACAAAATCATCGAATTGGTACATTATGGTATTTAAAGTGTTAACATATAAGAAGTATTTACCCAAAATCATGAAGAGGTTGAGGGCTAAACAGTAGGTTGTGACAGCAAATAATTCTGAACATAACCTCTAGTTCTGGCAGCAGCAGTTTTGTATTACTAGAGATTGAGTACCACTCCTGGAATCTATTCCAAAAAGAACTTGTGTGCATGCAGTTTATTAACAAATGCCACAGGGTCTGACACTTAGAAGGAGAAAAGAGACAGGAGGGTGAGGCATTTTTTTTCATTTTGTGTAACAAGCTATTCGTTGGTAAAATTTGGTAAATGATTTTGTATTGGAACATCGTCAATTTAATTTCTCTCATGGCTTCGAATGGTAGGAGGTAGATTTTGGTCAAGTCACTTTTTTCAACGCCAGACGCTAAAAGTTTTTTCTCAGAAGTTGCTGGAGGAAGGTCTTCAAGGTTAAGCAGCATAATGTATATTGTCTTGCATGACAGTGAATAGATGAGGTGGAAGGCGTAACTGGGTTTTTGGAACCTTCTTGCAATACTTACAGGCATTTACATACATCAGAATTTGAAGGTGACAAATTAATTTTTTATTTTACACAGGTTGGAAATGAATTCCAAAGTTTTACACCACTTACTTAGAATGTCCTGCCACCCTCAGTTTCCCTATTAAATCTCTTGCAGACTAGGTTCCATTCTCCGAATCGACTTCTCCTGTGATGTATATCTGAATTCCTAGTGAATAAACTTTTCATATATTGAGGGCAATCACCTACTGGGCACTTATTTATTTTTGCTTCATCATAAAATGGAAGCCATCCTAATCTAGAGAAGAGCTTAACACTATTGTCCCTGGTGTCTGCATTTAATATAACATGAGCTGCGTGTTTTGTAGCTTTAGGACTTTGGTGAGATTATCCACAGAACAGGAAGTCCTGATTGTCTTTAATACAGCAATTCATAGTGACAGTCTCTTTCAAAGTTCGCTGATGTGGTCAACAAGGCTAAATTTTTCATTAATCAACACACCTAGAAGTTTTTGAAACTCAACTTGTCCCAGCTGTTTCCCATTCACTTGAGTTGAGAGTTTATCGTTTTCCATACATTTGCATAGCCTCTTTCCAGTGACAAACATGCATTTCATTTTTGATTCACTCAGGATCATTTTCTTGGCATTAGACCTTTTCATGATTCCCTGGGTATCACTTTGCAAGTTTGTAGATAGTGTGTCTGGTGCATTCTTGACATCACATGAATGGCTCAAAGTTGTAATATCCACATGTCAATGGTAGAATGTTGTACCATGGCTGGTAAATCGTTCACAAAGATTAGGAACAACACAGACCCCTGAGGTACGCCGTATTGTACAGGTTTCATGTGGGAAAACATTGCATTAATATTAACATACTGGAGACGACCACTTAGACAGTTTGTAAGCAATTTAACTTCTTTTTCTCCAATATTATAGGCACTGAACTTGGATAGGAGTATTTCATGGTTGATTAGATCGAAGGCCTTTTTGTAGTTACGCTGTTGCGATTTAGATCAAAGCGTCGCTGATCAGTGAAATGTATCAGAGCTGTCTCAGTCAAGTGGGATTTTCTGAAACCAGATTGAAGCTGGTGCAGCATATTTTTACTCTTGAGGTGACTATATAGAGATTCACAAGGAAGGAAAGGTTGCTGTGTTAAGGCATTGGTTAATCCGCCTGCATAGTGGGCTTGATATGGCACTGAATGTGATCTTTAACAGCTTTGCACTGATCCCATTGACCCCTATGGCTTTGTGTTGTGGAACTGACAGGAGAATCTCTGCAACCCTTTTTTGTGTAATGTGTAGAATATTTAAAGCATTATTACTCTGAGTTCCTTTACGATAATTTATAACAGCTATGTCTTCCAATATTTTGAGCATTCAACAAGTCTATCGGTTGTCTAACAGCCAATGCTGATCATTTTTAGTTGGTGGATATGTATGTGACAGAATAGTGGGCGAGTGAACTGTAGTTGGGTAATGGTGTGTTATGAGTTATTGAATACATATGATGTAATGGTGTGTTTGCGTGTACTATGGTCGAGAAATGGTGTGGTCTGAGCTGGTGAATGAGAATGTGATGCAATGGTATGTGTTCATGAACTACAGTTGAGCAATGGTGTGGTCTGAGTGTGAACATGCAGGTGATATGATGATGTTTGTGCTTAAACTGTGGTTGACTAATTTTGTGGTCTGAGATTGGTATATTATGGTGCTTATGTGTTTGGCTATACTTTGGTCGTCAGGTGTTGTTTTTGTCGCTGTAACTGCAGCATGGTACATTGCTGGCTCCTTGCCATTAGATAGTTTAACCAGCTCTGGTTTATATATGAAGGATTTTGGCAACCTGCTCTTTCTATACTGATTGTTGCTTTTCTCTGTCCTCTGGAGCTGAAGTATTTATGGAAATTACTTTTCTGGATGCCTTTTTCATTGGAAGTTGCAGAACAGTATAAACAGCCTCTTGTGCACTTATTTCAACAAATGTAATGCCTATGTCTCTGACTTTTTACTTACTAGTAGCTTTTCCTTTCCTTGGTTCAAAGCATTTATTAAATGAACAACTTCTTAAATTTTTACTATGCAGAGCATCTTTAAGCAGTTCATTGAAAAGATTTGTCACCTGAGGTCATTGCAAACACACCATTGCAAACACACCATTGCAAACACACCTTCCTACTAGCTCCTCATTGTTTTCTGTTGTATACAGACCACCGAATGCTAATGATTTTTTCATACCCTTTGAAAATGTTCCGGAAAAGGCATGGTTTTAATCTTTTAATATTTTTCTTGAGGGGGACTTTGACTGTGACTTTACAGATATTTTGCAAGTGGATGCACTGGATTCGATGAACTTAAACTCAAAAGAATTACTGCATCTACTTAATTTTTATGATATGCAAAATTTGATTTGTGAACAAACAAGAGTAACACCTACATTGTCTTCACTCACTATTTAGTTTGTCTACCAGATGAGTAAATTAAATTACCAATGTGAAAACCAGAAAAGGAAAGTGAGGGTCAATATTGACATAATTAAGAGAAAAACATAACAAGCTAAAACAACTTCTAATTACTCCACATGCATCTATAAAATTAAGATAACCTGTAACTGACAATAGGAATGAGTCACAGTTCAGTCATTTCTTCCTCACTTTTCTATTCTGCTAAGCTGAAGAGAAAGTTCGCGTCACGATGACTTTTGACAAGTACATTTGCTGATATTCTCTTTCAGTAAAGACAATTATGGGGCCTTGTTATGCATGGGCTTTGGTGGTATATGGAGGCCAAGGTCTTCACACATGTGCTACAACATGGGTAGCTTCTAGATCTTCAAAGAGTCATTTAACACCATTTAACAAAGATCATATTGATCATAGATCAGGGGATGGACAAGTTGTATTGATGCAACAGTCTCCTTTGCCTTGCATATAGTTACTCTCCTCTTAAGCTGCTTGGATATCAGACTCATCAGGATCTCTCAGGTGTACCAAGGCACTCTGTCTTGATAAGAAAGAGGTGATCTGGGTGGTTGTGAGGAATTCAGATGACTAGAATAGTAGTGTACAATTGGTGCCCCAGGCACGCCACATCTCTTGTGCAACTACCTCTGGGTCAAGCTTATGGCCTGAGATCTGCCCTACTTGAAATTTAAATAAAAGGTATGACTTTTAATTTTCACTGAATCTGTAAACCTTCTTTACAACTTGAAGGGCCCAGCCTTCTTTCAGAGAAACAAAAGATTTTTTCCTGTCGCACAGGGGCTTTAAGCAATGGCAGCTTTTCCACACCTTCTTCCAAACATTATTTGTGGCCAATTTTTGCCATATCCATTAAAGAATGTTTTTTCTGGTACCCTGGTACATTTTTCAAGTGACAAGTACTTTTGTATGGCTGAAAGCTTTTGAGAAATACAAATGCAGCTGTCTTGAGGACATGAATACACCCCTGCTGCCTAGCCATGTTCCATGGAAACTATCTCTTCAGCCACATTTTCTTCCCCTGACAATTTGTGTGAGGTACTTTTAAAGGAACAAAAATCCTCTGCAAAATATGATGGTTGCAGAATCCCTTGTCGAGGGCCTTTAAAAGTAATAAGAGAAATATAAATATGACATCCACACAGCTAAGAAATGATTATCTTGCATTAACACGCAACCCTCAAAGGCAGCCCATGACAGAGTACCATGTAAGAGGGGTTTAAAATACCCACCCCTTTTTCTTGTATTTTGTTTGTTTGAGCAGCATTTTGTAAACATTTAACCTCTGATAGAAAAGTCTTTTATGATGCCTTGGGGATAAAATTTTTCCCTAATTAATCGAAATATTACAGAACAGACTGTCATAAACTAGCAGGAAGGCCTGGTTTCATTTAAGAACCATGAACTCACCAGAAGAGGATTTTTCTATTTTGATCACTTTCCCTTGGCCGACAGAATTATGCACGTCAACAGGAAATAGAGCCCACTGAACTAAACTCAAAGTTGTTCAACTCGGTGATTCCTGCAATGGTTTGTGCATCGTCTGGCATTTCTTCTTTGGTATCCAGAGAAAACACTCGTACACCTTCCAAACCACCGTGGGATAGCAGAGCTTCCTTCAGGTTGCTGGCAAAGCAGAGATCATGGCCTTCATTAATAAACGTCCTAATGTGGCTTTTACAGCTTGCAGCTAGTCAATCTGCAGCTCCTTTCCTGCCTTGAGGGTTGCTGAAGTCAACACGGACTACCTTCACTCTGGTGTTTGCTAAAATTTCATGGCACTTCATTAGCGTGCAGGAGGAATGGTAGCAGCCAGCGTTATCTTGCCTAAAGTAGGCCTTGTTGATTTTAGGATACTCTGGCTTCAATGTGGCAAGAACTTGTTGCACAATCGCGGTTACAACAGAACTTCCTTGGGTACAGGACTGAATCACATGGATAAAGGCTTGCCACTGTAGCACACCCTTTATCCGTCTGTACACCACAGACATGTCCCAAGAAATACCTTGCATACCAAACCAGTCTGTCTGCAACTCACGGTATCTCTGAGGCAAGAACTTCATGGCCCAGTCATTTACAATGAATACTGTTCCAGAATTAAGGGCATTGATCACGTCCAAACAAGCCTGATCTTGGTGGGTCGACCTCCTAAAATGGCACTTCCATGACGGGATGGCAAGTGTAGCAGAGCTAGCGAGAAACAAAGCTTCATCTTTGTCCTCTGTGGTAAAAGATGCTTCATCGACCGCAGTAAATACATTATTCAGGGTTGAATGCAAACTTTCACATTGGTTACATAACTTGTCATGGTTGTGTTGGAATTGCTGTCGCAGGTCAGAATCTTCGGTGTCACTCAGAGCAAATACACTGCAATAACTTGCATCTGGAGACGAGGAGCTTATGTGAACTTGAGTGAAAATATGAAACACAGCTTAACACAAAGCACGGATTACCTTGTTAATGCAACATTAACAACAAAAAATATATGCAATATGTATGTTTCATGGTATTTGAATCAAATAACCACAATAATCTGAATGGATAAAATCTATTACAAATGTATTTTTTGTTTCTCCAAACTCATTGTTCACATTGTTCTACTAACAAAAACCAAACATAAAGAGCAAAAACCGACAAATATTTCCTGGCCAGGGTGAACCTGTCATCAGAACAATTTTTTTCGTGCTATACCTTCATCTATTTGCGAAATAAGATCACCCTGCTTGAAAAACATAATCTAATCTTTTTGGATCTCTTGAAACTTTTGGTTGCTTACCCTGAAATTGCCCCTCAGGTAGAATTTGGCCACCTTAAACGATTTACCAAGCTCCCCCAGTTGAAGAACCAAGCCTTCCAGTTCATTGAATGCAGGGACCCCTTCTGCTACGAAATAGTCAAGGCCTTGGAGAGACTTTCTGGTCGAGGCCTTGCATTCATTCAGAACATGCAGCATCATCAGCTTGCTGAACACCTTAGATCCAGTCTCGGTGCAGTACTGGGTATGCTGACGTGCTATCCTTTGCGGTATCGTGGTTTGAATAACATTGGGTACTTTAACCAGTTGTCCAGAGGAGAACTTCAGTGTTTTTGGTCCAAATGGCGGATCTTGCATCAAATGGGGACTTGGTATATAAGATGAGAAGTGATCCAGTTGTGTTGGGTTGACTCTTATCTTTGATGAAGGTTGGGGGGGTCGCTTCAGTCTTCTACTCCTCAAATAAACATGATATTTCGTCATTCTTTAACTTGAGTCGATGTTCTAAATTTTCAGTTGCAGTTGAAAATGGGTCTTCATATTCTCTAAGGTCAGTTTCTGAACCTGATAATTAACCAGAGTTTTCAACGTTTTGTATCTGAATCAAGGACTGAGTGTAGTGATTTTGCTGCTTTCCTATTGCTTGTGTTTATCGTTGCTCTGTCAATGGGCTTCGTCCCCTTTGGTTTTTGACAGTAAAACAAACTTTGTAGGCACAGATTCTGGGTTCAAGTAAGTTCTTTGTCCTCCTAATGGTTTTGTGAGATAGTCAGCATTTTAATGCTGACTACAAACATAAGAATGTTTGGTTAATGGAGCGTTCCCATTATAGTTTAACAAGTCATTCCTTGAACAATTTCTTGTTCGAAAGTAGGAGTGAATGCCATGACAAGTCCTTGCATTCCCATTTGGAACTTCTATTTTTGCATCCAAATGCTATGCAGTGCTTAACCATACTTTAAGGCACTAAAAAAATTGTCAGTAAATACCAGGCAGTTCAGTACCAGCAACAGAATGCATCGCCAAGCTTGGCCCAATAGCCTCATGTTGGTGTATGCTAATCAAGAGAATGCTGATTTTATGGACTCAACTCTAACGAGAGCCATTAAAGTTTTCTCCAAACTCATCGTTCACAAGCATTGCTCTCTGTTTCAAGAACTGAAGAAAGTCCACAAATCTGGGTCTCTGGCCAGACTCGATGATCTTACCCACACACTCGCTTCACTTGACTCATAAACAATGGAAGCTGTCGGTTTAGTTCTCTCAGAGTGTTTGTGTGGCTTAAGTCACCCACATACTGAGGCCCCATGCCTGTAAGGGTTCTTTCAGCAACATTCAAAGACCTAGAAAATGCTTGTAGACGCTGTCCATCTTCTTGCTTTAGAGGTAAGTTCTCTAGCTTCTTGGTATGTGCATTTGCTATTATGTGAGGTTTGCCCAAGTTCTCACCAAAGTGTTCTTCGCACCTTAATAACCCTCTTCCACTAGTAAGTTTCCACAGCTTTCAATTGCAGCTCGCACTTTGCCATAGCAATGCTGAACCAGGAGCTGTAGTCTCCTGGAACAGTTGAGATTGCCTTTCTCTGAACAAGTTTCAAAGTTCTGCATAAACAAGACATACTTTAACAGGTTCCCATCAAAACACATGTACTCTGTTGTTTATCTCGCTGGTTTAGAAATAGAAAATGAACAACTTGACTCTGTCAAGGTCATGTACCTAGTATCTAGTATCTAGCAGGTGTATAGTTTGAATACGCTGACCTGATAATAACGTTAGCGGTATGGTGAGCTTCCAAGAGAACACCTTCAATGATAATTTTCGAACATGCTCAAATTTGCGTAAAAATTCTAACACAACATAAACGTCCCAAGTACTTGTGTACTTTTTTTAGAGGGCCTCCTCTCGCGAATCTTACAACTAAGAGATTGCCTCCAGCAGGTGTGTCGTCAGGAAAAACAATGACAGCTGACAATGCACTCCAAGCTGTGTTGAACCAGCTATATGAAATGCCAGTTTGAAAACTTTCAGTCAAAATTCAATAACATCTGTCACAGTTGGTTGCAAGGGATCACAATACTATTTAGCTGAAAACTTATGCCATCTCATAAGGTAGGTCCTGTACTGTTTCTTTGTTGATTCTCATCATGATGACATGACAGTGTCAATAACTTGCTCTGAAAGTCTATGAAATTTATAAAGACATCCTGATGATTTGCAAGCCATCAGAGTCCACTTGTGGTGGAGTGGGTGAAAGGCATAGGGGTTGTATGGCTTTATGGCAGCTGGAGCACTTTCTTTCCTTGAGGAAGAATGAGAGGTTCCTGAACAAGGAGGCACAACAAAATTGGAAGCCATGCCTGTGTTGTCTGCAGTGGCACAATAAGTATCCTCGAGGCTTGGTCAGCTTCCACCTTCTTCCACCTATCAATGAAATTGAATGGAGGAAAAGCGTAGAAATAGTATTCCCCCTAGTCAACAAAAAAAAGCATATTTGGCACCAGGGTCAGGGTGCCAAGCTTTGTAAGGCTTAGTCTGAAAATTAAGCCTGGATGCAAATAAATCAATAGATGGGGCCTCCAGGGCTTGTGTGATTGACACATAAATGTTGGAATAAAGCTTCCATTCTGTCTGACCATGAAAAATTCTGGAGGCTTTATCAGCTGCAGTATTACACTTTCCTGGCAAATGTGCAGCAGGTAGTCAAATAACCCATGCAATGCACCACATCCAAATAGTTCTAGCAATTTGATTGCATTCAAGCGAATGAGTGCCCCCCATATTATTGATGTAAGAAACTGCTGAGGTGTTATCAAGAAAAATTCTCACATGGGTATGAGACAAGTTTTTATAGGAGGACTGTAATCCCAGGTACGCTGCTTTTAATTCAAGGCAATTAATATGCTGGTGAGCTTCATCAGGTGCCCAGTGGCCTCCTGATGATTGTCCCCAAAAAAACAGCTGCCTATCCATGTAGGGATGCATCTGTATTAAGAGTGTAGATGGATTACCTTGTGAAATAGGTTTAGAAACATTTTCAATGTTCTCAACCCACCACTGTAGATCTTACTCTGCTTTAGGTGACAGTGCCATGCTTTCATCAAAATTACCATAATGAAACTTAAGGGCAGCAGTTTTTTCCTTCTTTAGCTGCCTATAGAACAGGGGTACCATAGCAACCCCAGGGCAACTGGCCACAAGTTTTCCTATGACAACTGCACTTCCCTGATGGTAGGTTGTGTTCTGGTCAAAAGATCTTTGCAAACCTGTGTGATATTTTCCACCTTGGTATGAGACAAAGTGACAGTCATGGTCATGGAATTTAAGACAAAGCCTAGAAACTCTAGAACCTGTGATGGCTCTAAAATTGATTTGTCTGGGTGAACATAAAGGCCCAAACTATTAAACAATTTGGTGGTGGCTTGAACATTATTCTCACATTCGAGCTTGGTGATACCCTGTAAATGGGAATCAGGGGCGGATCCAGGAATTTTTGATAGGGGGGGGTCCAAACTTTCGTTCAGAAGGGACTGTTGGACTCTTTTGAGGCAAATTACTTCTCCCCCACACACCCCCACACCCTCTCCCACCTGTCACGGTTGCACGTTACAATTCCTTGGCCACTTACTGTCGTACTACTACTACTCGTAAAGGATGCACCCTTGGAACATCCTCCTCTTGTGTTTGGTTACAAAGATTGTACAGATTTCGTCAACATCAATGTCAAGGTCATGATGTAAGTGCATGAGTGCAAGTCCTGACAATCGCTTATCGGACATCCTGTTTATGAGATATGACTTGATTCATCGCAACCCAGAGAATAAACACTCAGCTTTGGCAGAACTAACAGGAAGGGTACAACCACTAATAAGCAAAACTCGTATGTTGGGGTACATATCCTCATCAGCATGTTTTACACACTCCAAAAAGATTTCCTGGTAGCTGTAAAGTGGGTGTGTACTGTTTCCAAAAGTATTGCCATTCCTTTAACTCAGAAAGAAGAGAGGATGGTGTAGGTAAGTCCTGTTGCCAAAATTGCAACTTTTCTGAATAATTATGAAGACTGTCATGCTTCACCACAGCAGATGGAACCAAGGAAAAAATTTGGATGCCAGCCTTGTTGTCTTTGCTGAATCTTGAACTAATTTTTTCCAATAAATGATCTATAAAAGGTATGGCAACATTAACACGATCATGTGATTCCGGGTTTACGCTAGCTGCATTGTTCCTATGTTCCTGCCTCCCAGTGATTCTTGGCACTGAGACTGTAACGTCAATCTTGTCAGCCAGTCTAGAGGCGTCTTCAAACCATTCATGACATTCCTCTTCTATGTTTGACCTCACCCTCGCAACTGCTTTAATAGTGTCATCAATCATAGAATACGCTTGGAAGACATCTTGGTCTTTCTTCTGAAGCTTAGCTGCAATAAGTTTGAGTGTTCCAAGGCTATTCTTTGTGATCAAAAGGTGAAAATGAATCCGAGTGTCTTCCAATTTGCCAGAAGACCTTGTGCCTTGGTTTTAGTGTCCCTGTCCCATGTGAACGATAACGAGGAATAGACATGAGGATGGAACTCATGATCAACCATCGCTTCCAAGCTTTTGCAAATGTACTCATAAAGTTCGTAGAAAGTCTCGTAACATTCATGCCTTTCCACCCATTGGGTTTTGCACAAGCCTTTTAACTTCTCCTTTCTGGAAGTAGAACCCCACTTCTCAAAAACTTGTCCTAGAAATCGCTGTCTTTAGGTGAAAAATAAAAGAAAAGGAAAGTTTCATTTAAGGTTCCAATCTTGTTTCTGACTGAAGTTAACCTGCATGCCACTGTAACACTGAGATTCAAAACATGCAATGAGTGTACAGTGCCATCAGTGCTATTCTCCTTTTTCTTCCTTACACACCACATGGTTCTGAGGACATGGCACTGGCGCCATCATAGGCCTGTCTTCTTGGAAACACCACATTGATGTTGTTCTTGGCCAAAATTGACAAAATAGCGTTTGCTATGCTCTCACCAGTTGTTTTGTCAAGGTCGACATGGTCAAAAAATACTTATTTGATTTTAGGTGAAACGTCATTGTTTAGATCTAAAAACATAAGGCAAACACTTAATATTTCTTGGTTTGCGAATCTATCTGCTACCTCATCGCCAATGATTGAGAAAAAAGTGTCTTCCTTCTGAATCAGCTGTATAACTTTCGCCCGAATATACTCTCCTGTGATGCAAATGACTTCCTCTTGTACAGTTTTTGAGATGCTTGTGGCATTTCTCCTACCAGTAAGTGTTCTTGAAGATTTTTATCAGAGTTGCCCAATAGCATAAGAATGGCATGAAAATTGCCTTTGTTGGATGCCGTGCTTGTGCTGTCATCTTGATGGCCTCTAAGAGAGATGTTCTGTTTGCCACACAATATTTATGGTACTTATGATTGCTCTAAGTGCATGTATGTTTTTTTCAAACATCTCTTGGTTTTGTATGGAAATCCTGTGTGGCAAGGTTTCCTTTGGTTTTTCAACACTTTGGATTATGGCGATGCCAGCTTCAAGTGCTAACTGGTGACACTGCATTTTCTGATGACGCTCAAGTACCCCATCTTTCCCAGTGGTTTTTTCTAGCTTTAGGAATGGAGCTGTTACTCCTGTGCTCGAGGATCTGATGGATTATTATGCATCACACAATATTTGCAAAAACCTCCCATTTGTGAAGGACTTTATACAAGCCACGTATACTTTTCCAACCACGAGGGCTGGAACACACGCTTCTTGGTATGTTTGTCTTTTCCCTTAACCACAGTCTTGGAGAAAAAGCCTGTGTACGAAGGAGGCGGAGTGAAAGGGTTCTTAAGGTATTTAATTTTTTCGTGGGACTGAAGAGTTCTTGGATCAACTGTGCCATTTACGATGTTCCTGACATCAAAGTAGGATACAACAAGCTGATCACTGGAAGAAAATTGGGAAACACCTATAAACCAAGGAAGTCTTTTATTGAAAAATCGTCAAATTGATTTTTAACAGACTGTGAGATGAAAACTGAACACTGACAAGCTAAATGTTTACTTTATTTGATAAATGTTTCTAAACTGAGTCAATGTACTGCACTCTTTAATTAAGTATTGTTGGCAGTGATATCAAATTTGCTTGCTAAGGATAAAAATTCTGATCAATTTACTATATTAAGGTCTAAGTTGAGAACAGAAAGCTTGCAAAGTGTTTTGCACATTTCTTTAAGTGACTCTAAAGATAGCTCGTTTCCGTTTAAGCCGAGGAAAAGCAGATTTGACAGCAGCAGTACAGACTGCAAGAGCTCACCCTTGTGAATAACTACCCTGTTAAGTGAAAGTAAAATTTTTACAAAAAGTAATCAGGGATATGTCTTTCAATGCAATGCAATCATTTAGGATCAAATACTCCAAATGGCGCATGCCTTGCAAGAAGGTCAGATTAGATACCAACTGGCTACTCAAATTTAAATAGTTAAGTCCATGAGACAACCATAGACTGTTACAAATAGCATGAGCAGTAGATTGTCTCCTTGAATTGATGTTTCTTGACATCAATATAGGCTACTGAGAAATTTCTTAAACCCCGTGCGTGCTTTATGATTGTCTTTAACTGATCCTTGCTTAAATGAGTGATTCCCCATTCATCAAGGCAACGTCGGTCCACAACATGTCACTTTCAGAGATACGTCTTTATCTTCTGCATATGAGCCTTAGCTTGTTTATTATCTCTTTAAGACTAAAATACTTGAATACGACACATAGAAGTTCATCTGGTAATGCTGTGATGAGAAAAATTAAAATTGTCAAATTATGGGGCTAAAGCTTTGTCGAAAACTGAAAATTAATTTTAGATGATACGCTGTCTGTATGAAGAGTGAAAGAAATGCTTTGAGAAGATTACGAAATAGATTGGCTTCGATAACAAAACCTAACAGAGATCATCGTGTTCTTTGACCAGAGCAAAAAATAACAGAAATCATGGGAAATTAAAAGTGGATTTCCACTGTTGCGTAATTTTACGTACGTCAATGGGCGTGAATAAAATTGGCTTGTGTCTGCAGAAACTAAGAGTTCAACCACATTCAACTTTTTCTGCAGACGCAAGCCATCCGTACATTTTTTCTGTGTATTTTCTATTTTGTTTCATTTTGGATGCGGTTTTTATGTGTATTGAGACCAATGAAATGCATGTTTGACATACTTTCACAAAGCAAGTGCAAGCCTGAGCGGCACTATAAAATGCTGTGTTTGGATCTTAAGTCTGAAGTGAAAATGTAAAACATTTTCAATAAACCGCACAAGAATGATAAAATAATTATATGGTAAACATGGAGCTGATAGTCACCTATAAAGCTGCGAAAAGGACCTAACTAATGGCGTCATTTATTCCTAAATGCAGTAAAATAAGTTAAAATGTATTTTAATACTGAGTTCTTTTCAGACGCTGGGTCTGTAAATAATTGGCTGCGTCGGTTTTGTTTTCCTCGGACTTATTTAGATATTTAATTTTACGTAACCTAGCCGAAAAAAAAAAAAGTCGATGCAGCATTTACCTTCGATAGCACCACTTGAAATTGGACCTTCCACTAAGACTTCGGCATCAAAATCAGAAAGCTCAACTAAAACAACAAACATACAAATATTTACTTCTAAACCATAGTCACTAACATTTCTCAGGAAATGGAATAAAAACATAAAACAACTTACCATTTTCAAATTCCATGGCTTCAGCTTCAGATATTCTTGGTGATCTTGGGGCATAGATACTGAATAATATGTGTCTTTGAGATCCACAACACTGTAAAGCAATCTGGCCTGATCATGCTAATAACATCTTTCAATGACTCCATCTTAAAATGATGGTATGCCACAAATTTATTCACCTTTTTAAATTGAGGATTATCTAATGAGTTCCATCTTTTTTAGGTCTCAAAAAGGTAGTGGATAGGAATTCATCTTCCTCATGTGAAGATTTTAAGAGGACATCCGTGCAAAAATCAAACAAAAATGAAATTTTTATGGCAGGGGTCAAAAATTCAAATTGTCTCAATTTTTGCATACAAGTAGACCCTATTAAGACAAGGAAGGCTGTGTATTTTTTTCCTCAAATATGTTTTTATTTTCTGGAAAAACGAACTTTTCGCTTTCACCCTCTAGAATCGATGGATCGGGTCATAACAGGTCGAAAATTAAACACTTTCGCTTGCTTCGCATTTCAAAGATATTATGTCTAAGGAAATCTTATCAACGTGTGCTCTTTCATAGACTCTTCGTCTTCTGTAAAATGTAAGTTGTGTAGGAGTTGGTTGCTTAGAAGCTTTTAGCCATGCAAAAAAACAATGTGCTCTCTTCCGTTACAAAAAAATGTCGGTGAAGAAAACCTCTTTTTTCACCATGTGCCATTATTCAGAATTCCACAAAATTATGTATGTAAATTGCCGAAGGAATGATCTTCAAGATGACGTAAAGTTTTCTTTGGGCAAATGTTTTCTCGTGACGCAGGAACTCTTCAAAATAGCACACGGAAGACATAAAATCACGCCATATGTTGATTGCGTGACCAAAGAGTTAAGGAGCAATCCTGCATTTGAAATTACTTGAAATCGTACAGGAGAACGTTTTCAGAAACAAATAACAAATTTATACCCAGTTTTGTTAAATTACTTTGTCTTTTATCATTTGAAGTTTGTTTCTGCAGAGATATTCCGCCATCGTTCTGTCTAATACGATTATGTACCAGTGCTAGTAACGGTATACGATTAAAAAACTTTGCTGTTCTCTTGCATACGAATCTTAAGTTTCTGCCCCTTATTTGACTTGCTAACCCGTGCCTTTTAACTAGCCTATGGTAAACGAAAATCCACAAAATGTTACCTTACAGAGGCTCTTGCAGGAGTTAAGTGAGAGCTTGCATTACCTAATTTGCATAATTGCGGGTACGAGTCGTCGTGCTCGTGTGACAATAATTTGGACCTACGAGTGGGGTCGGTCGACGTTATTTGAAGAGGCACAAATACGAGGAATAGAAATCATGTGTCTAGATATCCATTTAGCTCTGAGTTTTCCTAAATTTGTACTCGTGTTATTTTTTTTCTGCATTAGTAAAACTAAAAAAAACTAATATGTTCTTGAATATGAAACTCTTTATGACCGCGACGTGGTAGGGTATGCCTCTAGACTGAATAAGAGACCGAGTGCTGTGCCGCAACTGCTGGACACGGAATCCACCCGTCATCGTCTGTAGCTTCTCTTGAAGTGGAATGGGCCTTAAGGCAGAGTCGTTCTCAGAATACTCGTTTCACTGATAAGCAAAAGGACTACTTGATAGCCAAGTATGAAACTGGAGAACAAACGGAGCAAAAGGTAGATGCTGCAAGTGTCTCAAGATTAATGAGGTCTAAGAAAGACGAAAACGGCTAGCAGCTATTTGACTGCTCTGGGTTTCTTGCAAGCAGGAAAATTTCTAGTTTTTTTGTCGTCTGGCCTGAAAGCGAAGTCTCGACCACCAAGAGGTCAACCAGAGCGATGACGCTGAGCAAATCAGAGCAGAAAAGGAGAGCTACCTACAAGCGATGAGTAAAAAGGTGATGTGTGAAATTTCTATTCAGCACGTACATCCAATCGTGTACAACAATTACAGCATTTGTGAACTAGTTAAGAATTCTAAGCTTTCAAACTTTTCAATCAAAGTTTTCAATGACAGTTGTACTTCTTTCGGACTCGATAATTCCCAGGCCAACGTTAAGAGAAATAAGCCGTATGTCAATATTCTAACAAGCCTTGTCATGGACTGCCAATGTCAGGCAAATGGGGAATGAATGACGATGTTTGATGGTCCCTGCAGCTGCTGTTAGTTGTGAATTTTTTGGTGTACAGTCCTGCTGACACAGTTTCGCAACTGTATTTTTACCAAACAAAGAAGCTGAAATTTGTCAGAAGCGCCGAAAAGGTTATTTGCTGTTAAGAGCAGTGGCAGTTAAGACAAGCGATATTGACTCTTTCGCGGTTAATTAAGTTTTGTAAATTTAATTGTCTTGCCTAGCGTCACAAAACGAACAGACATTGCAGTAATGAAAAAGTGTTTTCACTCCAGCAGAAAAAACCAACTTGGGTAAAAATAAAGGAAAAATCAGAGCCAAATGGATATTTAGACTTGCTTTTTCTTTTTTACGTAGTTGTGCTTATTTTAAAAAATGACTGTCAAGCGACCATAACTGCAATTATACTATTGGGTCATGCAAGCCCTCACTTAGTCCACTTAACTCCTGCAAAAACCTCCATTTGAAAACTCTGTTGGTTTTTATGGAGTGCTAGTTAAAAGGCACAGGTAAGCACATAGAGAAAGTTAAACAATGGGCAGAAACTTAAGATTCGTATGCAAGAGAACAGCAAAGTTTTTAATCGTATACCGTTTCTGGCACTGGTGCATAATCGTACTAGACAGAACGATGGCAGAATATCTTTTGCAGAAACAAACTTCAAATGATAAAAGGCAAAGTAATTTAACAAAACTGGTTATAGCTATGTCATTTGTTTCTGAAAAAGTTCTACTGTTCGATCCAAAGTCATTTCGAAGGCAGGAATGCTCCTTAACTCTTTGGTCACGCAATCAACATATTGCGTGATTTTATGTCTTCCGTGCGCTACTTAGAAGAGTTTCCTGTGTCACGAGAAAACATTTGCCCAAAGAAAACTTTACGTCATTTTGAAGATCATTCCTTCAGCAATTCACATACGTAATTTTGTGGAATTCTGAACAATGGCACATGGTGAAAATAAAGGGTTTTCTTCACCGACATTTTTTTGTAATGGAAGAGAACACATTGCTTTTTCGCATGGCCAAAAGCTTCTAAGCAACCAAT
Organism: Pocillopora verrucosa; assembly: GCF_036669915.1. Taxonomy (NCBI): domain Eukaryota; kingdom Metazoa; phylum Cnidaria; class Anthozoa; order Scleractinia; family Pocilloporidae; genus Pocillopora; species Pocillopora verrucosa. The sequence goes on from NC_089324.1 coordinate 9,290,843, forward strand.
TCCTACATAACTTTCATTTTACAGAAGACGAAGAGTCTATAAAAGAGCTCACTTTGGTTAGATTTCCCTTGATGTGAAAGATTGAAAAGCGAAGCGAGTGAAAGTGTTCAATTTTCGACCTGTTATGACCCGATTCATTGATTCGAGAGGGTGAAAGCGAAAAGTTCGTCTTTCTCGAAAATAAAAACATATTTGAGGAAAAAAATACACAGCCTTTCTTGTATTACTAGGGTCTACTTATCTGCAAAAATTGAGACAATTTGAATTTTTGACCCTTGCCACAAATATTCCTTTTTTGTTTGATTTTTGCACGGATGTCCTCGTAAGAGAACACCTTTAAGAACTGATTTTTCAATCTCAGCACTGATTGTCTTGGCTTCTTTGTGACTAAGTTGGTGTTGGCAAGGTGGCTGCCTCTGGGGAGGGAGCTGGTCAAATTCAATTTTGCATCCTTTGACCTTATTTAAAATATGTGGGTCTGATGTAAGTTTGCCCCAGTTTAACAAATAAGCTTTAATCCTTCCAGCTTTAAATATCCCAGGTTGGAATTTTTGAATCCAATATTTTGCAGTCTTTACCCACCAACACAGTGGATTGCTACTGTTTTTTGCTCCACCTTCTCCTACCATTAGCAGAATGGAGTGAACATGCCTCATCAAGATTGTATTCAGTGGCGTGGACCCCAAAAAATTGCTTTTGACAGTTTTCTCAGATTTCTCACGGTGCTTTCTCATTTCGCTGCCCACAGGAAAAGGCAAATCTACAGAGAGTTCAATGAACTCGTTGTCCATGGCATTCGCAACTCTTGGTACTTTTTGCAAGGCTTTGGTCTCTGAGTCACTTTCAGATAAGTGATCATCATGTGAACGCTTAGATGGATTGCCAGCATTCAAGAGAACCTCTGCAACGAAGGAAGACAATGACTTTGACATGTGTCGAAAGCCCTCAACCATGCTCTCAGAGATTGAGGCTCTAATGCTTGCAATGAAGTTGTTCTTCACCACAGAGGTTGTTTTTGAAGAGCTGGGCTGAGAAGCTGTTTCCCTCTTCTCTCGAAATACTTCAGTCACATGTTTGGAGGACTTGTCACTTGTCAATGGGTGACAGGCCCCAAGGATCTGCTCCCACCATTATACACCTTTGATTGCAAAGTAGCAGAAAAATTAGCTGTTAGCTTCCAATAAGCGGAACAAGCAGCATTAACTCAGGTTATTGTACCCCAAAACTAACAAAGTAGAACAATGCCGGGAGATTTCTCTTGCTGAATTGCTGTTAAAGAATATTAAATACTCTTGACTCGACTAATGTCTTTTCCTGGCAAACAAAATCGTACATTGAAGGCAAGCTTGCTCACGCAATCTCACATGGTCTTGTAGTGTCAGAGAACTTAGCTAGAGATTATTTACTTTCATGGCTTCTTCCAGATATTCTGGAAAGTGATAATGACTCTTTGCTCGATCCCCTCGATTTAAGCTTTGATTTCTTAACCCAGTACTCAAATACATTGCCAAAGGCTAATTTCCTTGCCATTTGCTCATTATAACTAATGTGAGCCTTCTTTAACTCTTTTTCACAACAGAGCAGTTCAAGACATTCAATGTAAAAGAATTGTGGAGATAGATCTCATACAAATTAGACAATTTATCGAACATATCTTTATGTATATGTGCCAAGTATGTGCATAGTGTTTTTTTGTGTTTGCTTATACATAATGCTTTGATACTGCTTTTTAGTGTACAAAATTATTATTTGTGATTGAAGGCAGGTTTCTAAAACAATTGTTTTTTACAAATAACGTGTTGTTATATTTTATGAAAATTCGAGTTAAGCAAGTTTGAATTCATCCAGCCATGACCTGCTCACAGATTACTTCTGACCTGTATCTAGCAAGAATGAGTATTGTAAACCTCGTGGCCTAGTCCGCCATGTTTTAGTTGTCCCCTGACGGAAACAATGGTAATTATGATAAATGATGATAACAAGAAAAGAGGTAAAGCATGAAAGTTTGAGAATTAAAAGGGATAGCTTTAGATTTACAATGTGTAATTTTTGATCCAAGGATGGTTGTTCTTTTTGAATATAAATAGCCTCTTTTATCTTGAGTTGGAAACTGGTAGAGGTGTGATCCAAACGTGGAAGCTATCTGCTGAACACAAAGTGCAACAATGTGCAGAATCTTGCAGATGCTTGAAAATGTGAGAGGCCTTGTCAATGACTGAGTGCTCTCCTACATGTGTGGAAAAATGGTGGCACGTTTCACCGATGTAACAGGCATTATAGCCAGCGCATACAAACTTGTAAACCACACATGAATGGAGCTCACCAGAGCCAGGGTCATCGGCAACTACTAATGAACATGAGGTTTGCTGTGATCTTTGTTTTGCTCTGCATACCTTTGCAATGTGGCCGTCTTTGCCACAGTAGAAAGAACTCTTCATTTGCAAAGTTATTTGCCAAGAAATACAGTGTAAGTCGTTCCGATTAGTGAATCCATTTTTCTTGAGTAACATTGAATTCTTCGATTTTTCTGTAAACTGCCATTTTTGTGTTCCAAAGGTGTCTTAGTTCAACGTTTTTGGTTCGGTTGTAGAGTTATCCTCGTCGCCAAATGATCTGTATCTAGCAAGAACAAGTATTGTAAACCTCATGGCCTAGTCCGCCGTATTTTATTTGTCCCCCGACACAAAGCACACTGGATCCTATGTGCACAGGGGGCCTTATACACAACAACTTCCGACTGAAGTCTATTCCCCAATTGGTTTCATTTAATTAGCTCTTGGTCCATTCAAATACCAACACGACCTAAGAAGTTGCAAGGCACTCTTCTTCCCCTGCTGGTATTCATCCCAGTGCACAAACAACTTTGCCTGCATCTCTCTGTACTTCTTTCTCTGGACTCTTCTCAGTTTTCTGTCTGACACCAAGCGGATATCGACTACTGTGAGGAGGGCTTCTCTGTAAAGAAGCCCTATTAACACGTATAAAGGTAGCTTCCACCTACCACTAGCTTGGTTATGAAAGCTGTGTACCAGCCATTGACATCCTTGTTGGTTCGTACAGTCGTTGTAGATGGACCAGGAGGTTGGAGCTCAAACTGAACTTTCTACTCAAGTACTCCCAATGTAATCGACAAACCTCTTCAATCCAGCACCATGTGCATCTGATTTTAGCTTCTGGAATATAGGTCCAATCTCTGATGGAGGCAGGAAGGGGAGGGCCACTAGCCTCTACGATATTTGTAGGTCCCATTGTCTTCTCTATGTTGTGTTGCAAGATCCAACTCTTATATCTACCAAATGATTAAATGAATCCTTAGAATAAAAAAGGGATTATTGATTATTTGTGTTGATGGATAGATGTAACTGCTTAACTATGTGGTTTTGATGAAGAACAGCATACCTTTCTCCACAAACATTGTGTCCAGTGGAAGACGCACCCTTTGATGCGAACATCTGGCTTAACTTTCCTAATTGTTCCCTAAAAGCCAGCCTTGAAGTCTATTGTTATCTGCTTCACTTCTGGATCAAAAGGCTAAGGATAACTTTGAATACCCAAGAGAAGGAGAAATGTTAATGTAAAAAATACCTAAAAAAACTGATAGAACTATTGAGGTGTCAAAACAATTACAATAACCTCCATCAAAAAGCTATGCTTTTTAATGTTACATAAAACTCACACACAAGTTACGTCTGTGTAATCTCTCCTTCTTTTCTCAGCCATGAGGAGGAACAGCAATAGAACTTTGAGAAATAGAAGCTGAGGTATTTGAGTTGTTCTCTGGTAGTGAACAGGATATGGTAAGTGTTGGATGATTCCAGGTTGGCCTGAAAGAAATCGTCTGGGATGTGGTTCTGTTGTAGCTTAAAGTTAACATCTTTTGGTTCATCAGGGCAGAGTTGTTGGTAAAGTCTATTTGCTGCTCTGCTGATATATTCAGGTCTTGGTAGGGTAGGACAGGGTGCATTGGTCAATTTCTCCAACAGGACCTGGAACAACCAAATTAAGCAAAGGTCAATATTAGTTCCATAAACAACATGTATATTTGTACAATTATTTTGGCTTTAAATATTCTAAATGTTATCACGCATACTGAATAAATATCAATTTGTTCCACCAGTTACCTCCCACACAATGGTTGATGCTTTGACGTCTTTTACAATTTTAACAGCCACTGCTGCCCCAACTTTAACAATGTGGTTGTGGTTGCCCTTTACTTCAAAGCTTCCATCACGTTGAACAACCATAGTAGTACAGGCATACCATTTGGGTCTCACCATACACTGCCGATGAGTGGAACTTTTTTAATGGCGTTTGATGTTATATTGGTGGCCCAGGCTATCAACAAGTTTGTCCCCACCCTTCTTTGACCCATTTCTTATGATCTCAAATGTCACTGGAACATTTCTTTCAACTACTGGTGGATCATCAATTGACATCTCAACTGTAGAGAGAAGAAATAGGATTTGTGGTAATAATGTATATATACAATAGTATATAGCAACAGTATAGAGAATACTTCAACAGAATATAATAACAGTCTATAGCAGTATATAGCACATGACAACAGTATATAGCATGCAGCATAACATACCATCTTCTTAAAATTCTTCCTCACACAGCAACTATCCAATACACAGCTCCTCTGGAGTTGCGTCTGTAAAAATAGAGAATACACATACATACATACATACATACATACGTCATGTAAGTCAAAATGTCTATGACACTTACCATAAGAGCTACCATCAATAGACTTAGTTGAATTATGTAGTTATTTCATATGATGGTTGTAAATCTGCAATAAAATAAAGAAAGAAAATTTTAAAACCAAAAGAAACTAATCTGCGAGATTTTTGGCAGGAAGGCTTCTATAGGGGTAAGATCATAGAATTTACATAGTATAAATACCTTCAGCAGTACAAGAGCCAACATCCATAGATCCATTATAAATATCTTTTTGTGGGGAATCGGTAACTAAATCAAAAAGCAAATAACATTTTAGTAAGGTACATAGGTCATGTACTTATGAGTAGACCTATAATGTAAGCAAGTAGGTATAGGATATACCGTAGAGGAAACATGCAGAAGATGGTGCATGTTTGCTCAAGTGGAGTAGAAATGTCTTTCTTTCTTCCGTTTGGAACTTATCTGAGACAAACCAAAAAGATGACTGAAAAAGATAGTCAACTAAGAAAGGAAAATTAGCAATTGAGAAACGAAGTTGCTGAACTGAAGAAACATTTGGAAAAGTTAAGTGCGGAAATTGGTAACAGAACCGAAGAAAGGTATCACGCTGGGGCTAATCATGGCAGTAATTCATCACCAGAGAGCAAGGCCAAATCAGTTGAGTTTATATATGCACAGTACGATGAGCTCCAGGCATTCAGGAAATATGCATCCAAAGAGATAAAGAAAACGAAACTCAAGTTAAACTCAATCTCCGATGCCTGCGACCGGCTTTTGAAATCGATTGATTCATTTGAAATATAAAGCTATCAGTTCAACGTCAAAATCACTGGATTGCCATTGATGGCTGAATGGGAGTCTTCAGAGCAAACGGCAAATCTCTGCCTACAGCTTTTTAGACAAAGAGGAGTCAACTTTAGTCTTTATTCCATCATAAGATAAAACTACATATCTTATGTTACAATGAATTGAAAAAACTACAGAAATCCACATACATATTATGAATTAAAAAGTATATCATTACAATAAATGGAGCTTAAATATCAACCTATTTACAAATGTGTTCATAAAGCGCTGTGTATTAATTTTCGGGCGCGCGCAGCCTTTTTTCCTGAGATTGTGTAGATATGTCTTTTGGACAGGAATGATATCTTTCAGGGGGTGGCAATCCGTTGATTTTAGTTTCTTCAAAATATTTCTGTCTTGTTTGTTTAAAAGGTTCTTGATAAAAACTGGAAATGAGATAAAACCGCGTTCATGACATCGGTCTAAAAATTTTTGTACAACCGTAAGATCGGACTCAGATGCCCCATAGACTGAAAGTGCATAGCTAAAATTAGCCAAAACAATCGATATAAAAAGATGATCAATCTCTGCCTGAGAGTAATGTTCCTTTCTCAATGTTCGTAGGACGTGTAAACACTTGTTTGCTTTGACAAGCTTAGTTCTTACATGCTCATCAAATTTTCCATCACTCTGTAAAGTTACTCCTAATAAAACGAAGCTATTACATTGGGGAATATTATTAATTGGAGAGTAGAGTACATTATGATTTTTCTTTCTAACAACCAGCTCTTTACATTTGCAAGGGTTGCAGACCATTCTATTGTCTTTACACCATGTTAAGAACTGTCCTACTAAGTCGGCAGACGGGTCACTGTTCCTAGTGATAGGCGAAAGAATAGTGGAATCATCGGCATATTTAAAAAGCACAGGGCAACCATTAAAAAAAATCTCCAAATCGTTCAAAAATATATTAAAAAGATACGGTCCGCTTACACTACCTTGTGTGGTTCCTCTATTGACAAGTTTCCACTGTCCTAAAAAATTATAACTAACAACACGCTGTTGTCTTGCATAGAGGAAACTATGATACCAATTGATAATGTACGGATTTAGAGGTAGCTGTTTCAGTTTGGCAGACAAAATAGCATGGTTCACAAAATCGAAAGCCTTACTGAAGTCCATGGTAAAAATTCGCACTGCGCTATAGTCACTACTATCTAAATACTTGTATGTCTGGTGCTGGATAGTGAGCAAGGCATTTGTGCAACTACCCGCCTGTCTATATGCAAATTGGGTGTGGCTCAGGTTGCTCTCAATGACTGACTGTGCTTGTGTACGATACACGACCTTCTCAAACAACTGGGCAATAACGGGAGTAACATTAATACCACGGTAGTCCGAGTCCTCTATAGGCATATTCACTTTGGGGAGAGGGTTAACATTTGCCCTTTTCCAGGAGTCTGGCCATGTATGAGTAGACAGCGACAGATTCCAAACGTGAGTGACGATTGGTGTGAGTAGCTCAGCACAGTCTTTCCAGATCCAGTACGGGAGGTCGTCTGGTCCCGTTGCGGTTTTCTTTACATGAACTAAGGTATTCCAGACACACCGCTCAGATATTTTCGGGGGCTTTACACTGTCCGGGATATCCATATCACTAGGTCTAACGTAAGTGTCATCATAGCACAGGTTGGCGAAGTATTCGTTCAGACGAACTAGAGAGTTCTTGTCCAAATTTATCAACGATGACCTGCGACGCTGCGATAGGGCGTCCACGCCCTTCCACCACTCACCGCTACCAATGGCAGCCAGTTTTCTTCTGTTCTCGGTTATCAGCTCAGAAATGCGCTTATTAAATAAAGACAGGCGTTCCTTATTCTTTGAAGATATATGGGACTTACTCCTCAGCATACACTTGACTAATGGGGACATCCAAACTGGGTCACGCGATGACATGCGTACAGATTTTTGCGGCATAAACTTATTCATCACTGCACGAATCTTTACCTCAAGCACCTCGACCGCCTTGTTTATGTCCACCTCATTGAGGACGTCACTCCAGTCCAGCGCAGTGAGTGCCATATAAAATGACTGTTTCCGATGTTCCCTACAGTCCCGCACAAGAACTTTGCGGCGCATAGGTTTAAGCTTTAATCCCACCGGTAAAACAAAGCCTTCATGGTCTGTCTTAATAAGCATATGTATGGAATATGCTTGACCGAACAGATCCGCTCGGTTGGTCATACAGTTATCCAAGCACGCGTTACCCCGCGTGGGAAAATCAACCACGAAATCCCAGCCAGACAAAGCCTTAAATTCTTGCATATCCAAACGATTTACATCGCCACCACAGACAATAGCCGCTTCTGGGTGTTTGTTCAACACAATGTCCACAAAAGATATTATATAATTAATTAAGTCGAGATCCCGGTAGCTATGCTTGGGAGGATTATACAGGCCGCAAATTAGCATAATGTGATCGGACGGCAACTGCACTGTTAAAGCAATAAATTCATATAAATTGGACCAATAGACATCCAAGACTTTAAGACTGTCTCTCACATAGACCGCAACACCCCCTTTTTTCCTTTTGTCCAAGTCTGCCCAACCTCTGTCCCGCCTGAACACATTGTAATTTGGGATATTCACCACGGCGTCCGGCATATTAGTGGAAAGATGAGTTTCACTGACAATACACACATCAATATCCTGAGATCTCAGGTCAGCCTCAAGCGCCACAGGTGCTCGTACACGATTTTTTGTTTTCGACAAACCACAAATGTTCGTAAACAAACATTTTGGGACAGCGAAACCCTTTGATTTAGAGGTGGATGTTTTGTCGGTTGTGTTGACACGCGGAATGTTAATTAAGTTACTCCGATCCACTTTCCGACCTTCAGCCTTGATGAAACGGCGGCCTTGCATCACCGGGATTTTCTTGGTTGAGATGGATCGTGAGATTCGAGCACTATGTTGCCCACGGTATTTCAGAATGCCGAGTGACTTGAACTGAGATAGAACGGCCGGAGATGGCTTGAAAGCTTTGTTTCGGAGAGACAAGAGTTCAGAGCATTTCAAAGACGCTGGCTTAGTTCGCATTAACATCGGGTAGTTCTTATTAACTCCTCCGAAACTCCTGTCTATCTCTGGACCCGGTTGTGACTCTACGTCCATATCTATAGTGATATCTAGCGTGATATATTTCTCCGGTACTGCAAGCAAGGTTAGACCATGGACGCCCCACAACACCACCGGCCGGCGAACTCTAAATTTAGGAGTAGTAAACTTGGATAAAATATGTTTGGAAATATCAATCAATGATATAGACAATAGTTGACTTGGATAATATTAAAATATCAAAAGCAAATGGTGTTGACGACCAATTTTAATCTTTTTATAAGCAATTAAATAAAGTCGTGCAAAAACATGTGTTTTTGAAAGTTGTATCAAAACGTAAAGTTAAACAACTTGCAAAACGTTGGATAACAAAGGGAATAAGAAGGTCAATTAAAATAAAGAATAGGTTATATAAAACTGGAAATTGTAGCGAATATAAATCTTAGAAATAAAATCATCACTCTTACACGTTGAAGTAAAAAGCAATATTACTTTGATTTTTTTAATGTAAATGTAAAGATGAAAAAAACATGGCAAGGAATCAATAAACTGTTAAACAACTGTAACAAATATCATAAAATGTTAACGACATTAAAAGACCCAAATAACAGCAATCAAGCTACTAGTGACCCATCACTTATACCAAATATTCTAAATGAACATTCTACAAGTGTTGGTACCAAACTAGCAAGTAAACTACCCACCAAAAACAATCATATGGATTATCTCAAGAAATTAAAATCACCTGATTCTTCCTTTTTTTCTAAACCATTTCCCCAGATGACGTTAAACAAGAAATTCTATCACTACCAAAAAACAAATTGTATGGTTTATACTCTTGCCCTACCCAACTTCTTAAATGTTCTTCCAATATTTTATCTCCTGTCCTTTCAAACATTTCCATTACTTCTAAAACATCTGGTGTTCACCCATCAAAACTTAAGATCTCCAAAATCACACCTATCTTTAAAAGTGAAGACAAGACTGATGTTTCTGATTACCTACCAATTTCTCTCTTGTCATATTTTAACAGAATATTTGAAAAGCTACAGTATTGCAGAATGAAGGACTTTATTGACAAAAATAGGTTAACACATTCCTCACAGTATGGCTTCCGTAAGGCACACTCCCCAGATCATGTGATCTTTGATATTATATGGATAAGCATTATTTCTCGTGTGGTGTTTTCATTGACATAAAAAAGGTTTTTGACACTGTCAATCACAAAATCATCACACATATCAACTAAACTAATTTTCTTATTTATGGATGACACTAATATTCTTTATGCTGGTAAGTGCCTCAAGTCTTTAGAACAGACGGCCGATGCTGAACTGATCAATTTACATGGCTCGCTAACTACAAATAAATTGACTTTGAATACAGAAACATCAAATCTTGTAATCTTTTGCCCTAGACAAAAGTAAATCTGTTATCCTCTTCAAAATAGGTATATTTGATAGTGAAAAAAATGGAAGAGTCAGCTTGGGACATAAGAGTTACATCAAGTATTTATGTGTTTTGATCAATGAGAATCTTTCTTGGAGAAACCATTTAGACTGTGTTATCACTAAAATAAGTAAGACCATAGGAATGATTGCTAAGCTGAGACACTCTGTTCCATCATCTGTGCTCACAAATATTTAAAAATCCTTAATTTTATGTTATTTAACTTATGGACTCGTTCCCTGGGGTAGTGCATCTAAAAACTATCTAAACAAAATTATTTTTCTCCAAAAGCAAGTACTACGTCCAATCTACTTTGTTGATAGAAAAGAACATGCAATCCCCTTATTTGTAAATGTGATAATTCTGCCAATTACCTTCTTATGAAGCTGTATGTAAATTAATGCTCGACGTTCATAGCGACAGTGCACCTTCTAACATCACGAAACTTTTTACAAGAACTTCAAACATCCATACATATAATACTCGCTCATCAACATCACAACTCTCTTGTGTTAAGTACTCGAGGCTTAAAATGCAAAAAAGAAAGCTTTTTTGCGTGTTGGTTTCAAAGTCTGGAAAGAGATGCCCAATGAATACAAAAATTTGTCAAAGAAATCCTTCAAAAAAGAAGAAAAAAGGGCTCTTCTCAATATTCTAGAAACTGAAGATTTTTATATGGAGCCTGATGAGATAATGCTTAATTCAAACACAGCAAAATTGAATCAAATTGAAGCAGTTCTACAATATTTTTTGTACACTTAAAAACGCTAGGACTTTTTCTCCTTTACAATGAACATCTGCCATTTTCTTTTTTCTTTTTTTGCATATCTTTTTGTCCTTTTATGTTATATTTCTTCATTTCCATTTTATTTCCAGTGTAATTAAATTAGGTCATTACAAAAAAAATTTGACCCGCCTCGATTAGCATTTGCTATCTGCGGCTCAAAGGAATATCTTGTAATATGTAAGAAAATGGAAAATAAAAGTGTGAAAGTGAAAAAAAGAAGTGATGAGTATAGGAAAAAATGAAAAAGAAATAGCAATGCATCTATACCAAGAAAAGCAAGTTCCATAGGATCGATGGCAGTATATGATGGTTCGACATCTGATGCATCAAGCTCTGAAATGAAAAGAAACAACATCTAGTATGGTAAAAGTGAAAGGCGTAAGTGGAATAAGTAAAGTACTTTATGCAGTTATATATGTTATTCACCAGACGGGAGGTCAGTATTGGGAAAAACTGTGCCCGAGGTCCTTTCCCAATTCGTTGTCTGTTTGAAGAACAATGTTGCCCATTTTAGTTTCTTGCTTTCATCTTGGGCATGGAATCCAAAGTGCAGTGCCAATAACCACCAAACTGTGCATTGGAGGGCTTCAGGGTTTTCAGCACCAAATTCACCTGTGCAAAACAACAAATCTTCTTCGGCGTTGGATAGTTCTTTTGCGGCATTTCCTTTCACTTCTTCAAAAACCAGCTGTTTCTTTTTAGAAAGAAGAACTTCCCTGGAATTAGGAATTCTCGGTCTCTGAGAGTGTTCAGTTTGGAGTTCTTGTTATTTAGATATTGTCGCAGGCTTATTTGAAATGATTGTAGCGTTGCCGGCTCATTCGATCCGCAATCTTTCTTCTTTATCTCCATCAGGAACCAACATATCAAGATGTTGAGCTATTCTGCTGGTATTTCTTCAATTTTCCTGGCCTTGCCCACCTCAAGAAAGAATCTTTTCCAATTGTGTAGGTCGTATTCTGTTTTTTTTTTACTGTGTTTTCTGGACATTGTGTTAAAACATACTTTTGCACACTTACTATCAAATTTCATTGAATAGTTTTCTAATTCTATTCCGTTGAGTGTTTAGTTAATGCTGGTAATAGTAGGAACAAAAATATTTTGTATTGCAAACATTTCTCACTTTGCCCTTGTTGTCTAAAATTTTATCATTTGGCTTGGTGATGCTACCTCAAGACTCCGTCCAGAAAACCTTCTCCCAAGCATATTTTTCAATAAACTTGATTTGAAGCAGCGTTTTAAAACAAATAAGGTTTCTTGAAATATTAAACCTTATAATTGGAAGATTTTGTGTTTTAAATGACTTTGTTGAATATGGGTTGAAATGGTACTGACTTCACTCAGCGTCTTGCTAAATGATGATACTACCTCAAGACTTTCAAGCACATTTCTCGACAAACTTGATTTAAAACAGCATTTTAAGAAAATGATAAGGTTTGTTGAGATATTAAACCTTCGGGTTAAAAGATTTTGTGTTTTAATGACTTCATCAAGGCCTTCTTGGACATAGCTGGTGACGTGATGCATGCATATTACTGCCTTCAAAACAAACTTTGTTATGCAATCCACTTATAAGCTACCAACTACATGATAAGCCTATAGCTTTGTGTTATTTCATGAAGTTTGTTTCAATAACATAGCATACTTTATTTAAATACCTTATTTGAAAAGTATTCATGTCTATAACCTTTCAGTCTCTGATTCAATCCCATCTAAATTTCAAAGTTCACTGATTTATCTGTTTACATCCTTCGGATTGCATCGATAGTTTGCTTCATGTATTTGACAGATATATATGTTTGTGGTATGTTTGAATTTATTCATGGTGTACCAGTGGTATTGCAGGTCAAACTTTCTTTTGATGTTACTGGGTTGAAAATGAAATGGGGTGAAACCGATGGATACCCTCTTGCCCTTTCAGCTGTTTTGCCTTCCAAATCACTCCTATTATTTGCAAGCTTCGAGCGGGAACTTCTTCTTAATTGCATGGGATCTCCAAAACCACCGTCTGAAAAAGCTCCTTGCACATTTCTTTTATCAAATTTATCAGGAATAGGTAGCAATTTCTCAGACATAATTGTTAAAGTAGATGCAAGTTTTTGCTTGCTGAGGAAACTACAAGTTGTTCAAAACTTATCTAGTGGCAGGAATTATACACAACATTCAGTCGTGTGATGATTAACAAACAAGGTCTTTTATCCCTGAAGGCTGGTTCTCATTTGCGACAGAGTCATAGTCAGAGTCATACGATCCAGTGAAAATCAAACCAACGGAGTCAGAAGCAGAACACTGATTCTGCCTATGATTCCGTTGCTTACGATCTAGTGAAAACTGCATTGTCAGAGTCGGAAGCGGAAGCAGAAGAACAGACCAATCACAATGCTCGATTTCAGGCCCGCAAAATTTCAAATTTTGGTGCCAAAGACAACATGGCGGAGGAAGAGCAACTTGTGCTTTGGCTCTCATTAATCATTATTTTGCACAGGCAGAGACAATACAACAGGAATAATATCATTCGAAAAAGGAAGCGTTTTTGGGTTCGTGATATCTATCGACGTTGAGCAGCCTTGGAAGAGTATGCTAACCTCATCAGCAAACTGCAACTTAGTGATCGTGAATTCTACTTTTGGTTTCGAGTATTTAAACTTTTAATTTTGTTATTTTACGGTCAAGCTCACACATTTAAATTTGTTTTGGCTATTTTTGCATTTTGGTAAAGGTAATAAATGCAAATTTCATGCCATTTAGATATATACGCATGACACCAGAACGCTTTGGGCACTTACTGAGTTTGGTTGGACCGCGAATTACCAAAACAAACACAAGGATGAGAGAGGCTATCAATGCAGCTGCAAGACTAACACTGACGCTCCGGTATTTGGCAATTGGTGATGAGCTACAGAACCTCAGCTTCTCATATAGAATTGGCAGAACAATTGTGAGTCACATTATCAAAGAGACACTCTGTGCTATTTAGTTGGCATTTAAGGATAAATATGTAGGCCCACCTAAATCCACCAGCAACTGGAAGAACATTTAAAAGGACGTTAAATCTACTTGGCATCTACCGCACTGTATTGGGGCTAGTGATGGGAAACATATAGCAATGCAGTGCCCCCAAAACAGGGGTTCTTTGTATCAAAACTACAAAGGATGGTTTAGTACTGTACTATTGCCTGTGTGAGATGCAAGTTACAACTTTACTTTAGTTGATATTGGCCAATATGGTAGTGCAAATGACAGCAGTGTGCCTAATAACTTTGAAATGGGAAAAGCCTTTGAGGTTGGGTCCATATCAATACCTGAGCCAGACCGTCTTCTGGGATGCAGCCTACCTCTTGTTCCCTATTTCCTGGTAGGTGATGAAATCTTTGTGCTTAAACCCTGGCTGTTGCCTCCCTATCCAGGGAAGAATATTAAAGAGGAGCAAATTATATTCAATTATTGTTTGTCTGGCGCAAGGAGAGTAATTTAGAACTGCTTTGGGATCCTTGCGGCAAGATGGAGGATCTTTCGTAGAGCAATTCAAGTGAAAGTTGACACAGTGCAGTAAATTGGACAAGCAAGTGTTGCTTTGCACAATTATCTCAGGCAGACAGATACTGCTTGTTACTGCCCAGCTGGCTTCGTGGACAGCTTTGATGGCTCAGAAAATACTCTACCAGGAGAGTGGCGCAGAATCACTTCAGCTGATGAAGGGTCTGGTGCTCTTTGCAGCTTACCCTCCACAAGAGGCTTAAGATATCACAATTATGCTATGGAAGTGAGAGAGGCCTGGAAAGCTTATGTTAACTCAGAGCAAGGTGCAGTTTCCTGGTAATGGGAATACATACGTTGATACATACGGTCCCATTTGTGCACTGTAGAATATTATTAAAATACACTGTGTCAGGTCTATTTAATGTATTAATTAGCTTATTCATGCTGTAGATCTTGTATAACATTCATTTAAGTCCGCCATCACCTCTCAGCACCTTACCTCACCCCCCTCCCCTGCCAAAAAAAAAAAGACTTATCAGAAAATTATAACCAACTACTCTGAACACTAATTCATATATGGTGTTAGGAGCTTTGACGGAATTCTTAAACTTAACAGAACGTCTACCATAGCTTATTCACCAAAATGGAGACACTAGAGGAACATTCAAAATACAAAAAAAAAAGGTTAGAGCATTGTTTAGATTCATAAAGTTAAATATGATGATTATAGGGCAAGTAAGGCATTCATAGACTTGATGCAAAATTGGCTCCCTGTGAGCAAGGTCACATGGGGTGTTTTGAATCAACATAAAAGAATCAAAGTATATTTTTTACACTAAGTAGTTGCTTTTGCACTGGGTCTAATTTACAATATGTTTACCGCAGAGAGCACCTAAACTTGATTCAGTCAGAGGTTACCCTTCTTCTAGTCTAATACTTTAAGAACTCATTTATAATGTAAAACAATGTTCAAATGTGTTTCAATTTTAAATTTAATGCAATTGCATCTGGTGGCATTACATGTGTAACCTTTGCCTATAAAAGAACAACACAACGTTTGTAATAAAAGCAAAATAACTGCACTCACCGGTACGTTAATAAGACAAAGCTAAGATGTTCTGAGAGAATGTCTCTTCCACCACACATCAGAATTGACAGTTATTGTAGTTTTGTTTGTTTCTTCATAAATGTTTTCAGCTGTTTAAAATATGCAAAACAATTCCACAAGCAATCCAATGCACATGCTTTATGTTGATAATTTACATTTCACCTGGGTCTTTTCCAGGTTTGTGTATCGGTTCAACTTATCACATTTAAAATATGAGCAATTTTTTGCAGATAATGCCAAAATCTACATGCTGTGATACCAAGCAAATGATGTATTGATACTATCAAACCTAAAGCTTTTTATCAGCTGTGGTTTAGAAGCCACATCAAAATCTCAAGTCACTTAACATACACTGCTGAGATTTTGCTTAGCTGTGCAACTTTACCAATGTGTGCATCAATGCACTTAAGTCAATCAGCACTAGGCTATATTGTGTGCTTTTCTGACATTCTAAATTCAAGAGTTAGTGTCTTAACTGCAAAAAAATTTGTTGTGGGATGATATGAAATGCATATTTACATACCTCCCAAAGAAAAATAGTGGACAATGAAACTCAAAGAATACCAATGTTTTGGTGAAAGTTATCAAAATGTTTGAAACAACACCCTTCTCAAGACATTTTGAAATACTTAAGAACCCTGCTCAAGATCATTAAGAAATCCATTCAGAGACTTATTTTGATAGAAAAGTTACCCAGGCTTCATGAGAGGTACTTCTCATGGTTCTAGCAGATTAGGAATCTGAAATGGCTTTTGGTTCTGATTCCTGACCACTCTATCCTGGAAGCTGTGATGCTGTAGATGCTGCTGCTGTTGAGGCTGATGTTGTTGTGCCTGATACAGCCCTTGCATCTGCTGTTGAGGATATTTCCAGGATCCTTTCCCCCTAGTGTAAGACAAAGGCATTGAGTTGAATAGGGCTAACATTTCTTGATACACAATATTTGAAATCTGTAATTTAGCAACAACTTTTCACTAAGGTGCTATCTGTCGCATTTGGGAAGCTATCAAGGCACCAAACAGTTCATCTTCATCTTTGAAGTCTGGTGTTTGCTTCTGCCCAAGTTTTTCTCATATCGACTGGAGAACTTGCACTTCTGCATTTGCAACATCCTGATTTTTTCGTGCACTTTTTCTTTTCATTTGTAACTTGGGCTTTTTTGTTGGTTGAAAATTACTGGCTGCATGATTGTTAGCATCACTGGTAGTTGTCACAGTTGTATTAGATTTGTCATCTACTTTATGGGTATCATCATCTTCTGACCCCTCATTTCCTGAACCAATGGTAATGCAGTTAGAAAATAAAACTGTGTTGTCAGCATACATATTTACAGAACAGTGTTTGACACAACGTAGTAAATCATCAATGTAGACAATGAATAACAGGGGTCCGAGGATGGCCCCTTGCGGCACTCCAGAGGTTATGGCAAGTTATTGTCTCCTGGAACTGTTCATTATAATATCTTTGTTTCTCTTTTCTGAGCTTCAAAGTCACGACATTGTGTAAGTGCTTGTAAGAGCTCCAATGAAGCTCATTGTTTGTCCTCAATGCCTGATTATGAAAGTGATCTCTTTCATTCATTAGTTGTTTCACCTCGCGTGTCAGCCATGGTACCTTATGTCCCCTGACTTGAACACAGACTCTTGGGGCATGGGAGTCGGCGACTTCACCAAAAAGCTGTTTAAATGAGTCCCATGCATCCTCAACGTCTGCGAAGGAATTTATCAATGATTACGAAACTTTATTTAGATCTTCAATGAAAGCATCACGATTGAAACGCTTGAAATTACAGGTATCAGTTATCCTTGGGGGAGGTGGTTTTAAATGATGTAGTTTACAGACGGCATATGTCCCAGAGTGACCACAAAAGCCAACTGGTATTACCCCCGAGACATATAGAACCAGACGACTGGTAAAAAAGAAATCTATCAGGGTCTTTGAATTTTCAGTTATGCAAGTAAAATTGTCAATAATCTGCCGCAGACTAAACTCTTTCGTCATGTCAATAAAGTGCTTTGTAGATGCAGGTTTATTCGACTGTTTCAGGTCGAAATTCAGATCCCCCGGTAATGACAATTTCCTTTTCCTGAACAGCCACTATTGTTAACATGTTTCTCAAGCCCTCAACGTATGTTGCTGTGTTATCCGCATTCGGTGGGTGGTAGCAGGAACAGAAAATAAAACCTTTAGATTTTGGAGGTGTTATTTCCATTCAAAGACGTTGAATATCCAGTTGATCATTTTCAAATTCTTGAATAACCTTGTAATTGAGGTTTTAGGAAACGTAAATAAGAACACCACCATTTCGGCAGGTTTTATCTCTTCGTTCAAGTGAGTAGCTGGGAAGCTGAATTTCACTGTTGCTGAATGATGAATCTAGCCGAGTTTCGTTCAGGGACAGAACGTGCTTTTGGTGGGTCTCACAAAAAAAAGCCGCATCTCATCGATCTTTTTGACAAGACTTCGCATATTCAAATAACAAATTCTTAAGCCTTTGACCATACTCAGCTTGAAATTTCTATTTTGAGAAATTGATTCAGGACCAGGGTTTCACTCAACATTACCACTCGACAAGAGTAGCAATAAGTATAGGTAATAGGCCAAAGCAGAAGTGGTGTTCTTTGAGAGTTTGACTTTATGGTTGCCCGCCATGTTGACTTCTCAAGCTGCAAACTCATTCAGTGCAGTTTGAGCTAGTTTTGCCGTGGAGTCGTTTTTCCAGCACTCGTTTAATCCTTCCAAAGGTTCTGTACCAAGCAGACTGCCAGGTCGAAACATTTTATGCCGGTTTACCGGCATAATAAAGCAAAGAAGTTGAAATAAGTAGACAGCTGCCAAGATACCAACCAACCCTGTCATCGCCATCGTTTCTGTTTTTTCACTTTTACTTTCTGTGATGTGATTGGTTTATTCTTCAGCTTCCGCTTCCGACTCCGACAATGCAGTTTTAAGTAGATTGTAAGCGACTGAGTGATAAGCGGAATGGCAAGAAAATGGAAACATTCTGATTCTTCTGATTCCGATTCCATCGAGCTTGTGACTCTGCTCACAACTCCCTTTTTTGATTTTCACAAGGTCATAAGCGCTCTTATGACTCCGACTATGACTATGACTCCAACTCTGTCACTGATGAAAACCAGCCTTGAGGAAAACCACATGACGCTCTTAACTCATTAAGCAGCAATAACAGCACAAATATGCAAGTTTTCTCTTTGAAAAACATGGCATGTTCCAAACTTGTTGAAAGGTGGGAAATTATTAAACACAAGGTTTCAATAAAGTAATGGTAAGCAAATAAGTATTGATTCCTGTCCTGAGGAAAACAGCATGAAGTTCCAAACTAGTCAAGGGGCAACAAACAATACAAATAGAAGATTTTCCTCCCTGAGGAAACAGCACGGCTACCTCTCCAAGGGATCCAAATTCTAACAAGAATAAGCAGTTGGTGCTGTCCCAGAGAATCAAATGCTCCAAATCCTCGAGCTGAGGAAACTTTGCAAAAACAGTTATTTAACTATACCTTTCGCTTTTTTTTTGTGTAGCATTACAAGATATCATACAATGATCACAATCACTATAAAACTGTTTTGCAAACCAAAACAGCTGCACAGAGATAAAACTCTCTCCAAAATGTCAAAGCATATGCAATTCCCAAGTGATTTTCACATGACACACAAGGTGACATAAAACCAGAAATGAAACTAAAATGGAAATCAAACAATAACCACAGATTAATAATTGACTATATACACAGCACATGCATATACATCTAATACAAACTGGACGTCCATGCTTGCTCTCCCAACACGTAGACAAGCAGAATTAAAGTTATTAATACAAAGCTCATTTGGTTTTCTTTTTAGAAAGATTCTTGTGAATTGATAGATGAGGGCATTGTGAGAAATTGGGTTTCTTCTGTGAGTTTGAGATTGAGAATCGAAGTAGCTCATTATAAGAAACACCTTCCTTCATATGTATGGTATGGTTGTATTGATTTTCATGTATTTTCGTGCTTTTTAATCTCACCTTTAGGAAAATTGTTATCTTGAGGATACAGGATTTTCAAACAAAAACCTTCAAACTTTACTCTTGTGTAATTACATAGTGTTGTCTTATTTCCTTTAAACTGGCTTCACCTTTACTATACCTTTGTGCATGGCCAGACCAAGAACCTAAGTATTGACCTTAGTGAAAATATTCTTGCAGTGAAGGAGGAATCTGGTTCAAAATAAATGGCTATTAGTATTGCCATAGAGACGAGTGGAAGCATTATGCGGTAAAGCTGAGACTATATACATCTTACCTGCTGAGCTTAAGGCCATCTTCAGATTTTTTTTAAATTCACAAACTTAAAGTAGTGAGCTATATCACCAAAATCCACTCTACTGAGATCCTGACACTATTCACTGATCTGTCATGCGCAAGACACTCTCCCCCTACCTCTCCTACTAAGCAGAATTCCAAACTTCCTCTGTTGATGGAGGAACTACAAACCAATCAGAATTCATGTTTTGCATAGTTATTTTGATGAATTTAAGGGGTACTAGAGAGGCATCATTTTATGTGTACACAAGAAATGATCAAATGAGTCGGATTTTCTGTTCCTTTCCGATCACTTTAGACCTTTGTCAACACTAAATGAATACTAAAAAGGCTATAGAATAATCTGCTTGGAAAATTATGGATATCAAGGTCTTAAAAGCGACAAAATAAGCTTTCGAGTTGACAATGCTACGATCCTCTGAAGCTGTAAAGTGAAAACTGAACTTTTGGACCTCAAGTGAGGCCTAGCAACATTATGAAGATTCCAGGGCCTGGTAAATATCATGTTTGAATAATGAGGTATCGTTTAATTGAAGATTTTGTGTCAAAATGCAGAACTCTCAGAACTTTCAACATAACGCTGCACAATTTCCTAACCCTGAAGTCAAGTAAAGAACAATCTACTTCGTGGGTTTCGTACACGTAAGAAATCTGCATTTTTTTCACGTCTACCAGAAATTCAAGATCTGTTTTGAATAAAGCTTTCTTCTGGAGACGTTCCTTTGTCAGTTTTGTCTTGCTTCTTAATTACAAATTCCATGAAACATGAGATCTCTCCACACATTGACAAATTTGCATATTCACTTTAAAATCTGACTCGCATACTTGTTTTCACACGTGCGCAAAAAACTTAGTTTTTTATCTTCAATCTAGATTTTAGAGTAAAAACTTAACATGCATCTATCGCTTTCTCGTTAAAAGTAAGTTATTTAAATGGTATTTCTCTGGAACTTGTTTTTGGGAAAAGATTATTTACAAAAATCTACTGCGCATTGTGTTTACACTTCCAGTTTCTCCAAAATTTAACTTTGGGATAGGTACACGTTAGACATAGGTGCCAGTGGGCTAAGAAGAAAGGAAGAGAAACATTCAATGAAAGTCTAAGTTCAAATGTTCATGTATGAAACATTGCTCTCAGCTTAAATTAAAAAAATAGAGTGCATTTAGCAAATTGAAGCATTAAGTAGTGTTAATAAATGGTGCAAAAATCATACCAGTTTAAAACTAAAAGCAATCAAATTTAATCTTCCCTCGTTATTCTTCTTTCTTTATACACTCTATACAACTCACCAACTGGTCCATAGAGGTTTGCAAGCATTCCATTAGGCAATGAAATTGTTTGAAACTTGAGTCTGTGGACTTTCTTGTGTCCATTATAGACCACTCTCTGATTCTGATCTGGTCTACAGATTGGCCCCACTGTCCCATCAATGAAACAAAAAAAATTTTTCAAAGCTGCACCCCTTTCAGCTTGTGCATACTCTTCTAGTTTGGCTAGGTTTCAAAGTGTTTGAATCCAATTAGTCAGTCTTTGGTGGTGGTTCCCATAAATATAACTCATAACAGTGTTAGTTATCATAGACAACTCGGGCACTGAGTAAAATACAAAGGCGTTCCAGTCCACCAAAAATAGTCCCCTGAGAACGGACCAAATCTACTGATATTTGCAGACCATTAGAGAGCAAAGGGATGTCATTTGACAGAATATGACTTCTGCTTTACATTCCTCCGGTCCCATATGGTCCAAGGAAAATTTCTGATAGTCCTCATACGCAAAGGTTAAGTTATTTGAAGAGAATACGTCATACAGTGAAATGAACTCTTCATCATTTATGATCTCTGATGAATAATAAAGTGTGAAAAGATCAGGCATTTCCCTAAAATTAGCTATGATAGTTTGACGTCCTCCAAATTTCAAACGTATTGGATCAAGTGAATCTTAATGCCAAATTTCCTGCATAAACGACACCATATTCTATCCAGGCTCTTCTCTGCTATGACATTCTCTATAGAAGCCCCTGTCCTCAATCTTAAGGTCCCTACTTCCTAATAGAGTGGTAGGGCTTAAGAGAAAGTTCTGAGATACTGACTTATTTTGTAGTCAAAATGTCCTCCACAAGTCACAGATCACTTTGTATTAGTTGACATTTTTCTTCCTGTCAGCCAAAAAACAAGGTATTACAATAGTCTAGGCAGCTAGAAATAAGGGCATGTATGAGAGTTTCAGGACATTCTTTGCTAAGATATTTCCTTGTCTTCTTGATATTGTACAAATAATAGAATGCTGCAGAGCTTGTTTTCGTTATGTGATGACCCATTTATAGGTTAGAATCTAGCCACACACCCAGATTCTGAACAGGAGATTGTGGAGCAACGACAGAGTGTCCAATAGTTATGGCATCAATTGTGACTTTAGCAAGTTGCTATCTGGTGCTGATCAAAAGTTCTGTTTTGGCATCATTCACGAGCAACTTGTTTCGATACATATTTAATCAATATTTAAACATATTTGATATTTAAACATATTTAACCAATATTTAAACATATTTAATCAATATTTGAACAGGGACATCGCATTTAGCATAGCTAGTTTAAAGAGAGCGCTGCAAAAACAAAATTTGACAATATAAAGTTACACTTAAAATTGGCAGACAAAAGTAAAACTCAGAGAAAATACATATAAAGTCTAAATAACTAATTCAATCTGTCTAAAAAACCGCATACATTCAGTTTTAAAAGTTTTAAGGCTTTCCAGCGATCTTTTTGCTTTGGGCAGATTATTAAAAGTGCACCCACCATTATATCTAAAACTGCCTTGATATTTAGTGCTTTTGGCCAAAGGAAGATGAATCAAATCCCTGTGCCTGGTATTATATGTATGATATTTCTTAGCCTACATAAAATCACTCAATAGGTAGGAAGGTGCTAAGCTGTTCATAGACTTGAAAACCAGCAAGCATTTAGGATGGTCTCTATGAGACTAAAGGCTAGGCCAAGCAAGAATACGAACAAAATCTGTTTCCCTCACAGCCCTATTTAAGATAATACTCGCCGCACGCCCATGAAGCTTATCAAGATATCCTTTAGATATAGCCCACAACTATACCATACAACTGAGCAATAGTCAAAAAGAGGGAGTATCATTGCATTGTACAAAGTGATACAGGATGACTGAGGCAAGATCTTTTGTGCTCTACACAACATTCCTAACCTAGACGAGATCTTCTTTCCCAAGTAATTAATGTGGGACTTCCAAGAAAGTGTTGGGTCCATAAAAATCCTTAGATATTTAAACTTTTCTAATCTCTCTAAGTCTCGGCCGTTAGATGATATGGAGAAGAACTTAGAGGCAAGCCTTAGATGGGTACCCACAAGCATTATTTTAGATTTGGTAGAGTTGAGTATTAGGTAATTAGCACTGAGCCACTGAGGAACACTTTCTAAATCAGATGACAGATTGGACGTAATGATGTTAACATTGTCACTAGCAAAGTAAAGAAGCGTATCATCAGCATATTGCTCAACATTAGAATATCTAACGACATGGGATATGCCATTAATATACATTATAAAGAGCGAGGGCCCTAAAGCGCTACCCTGGGGGACTCCAAAATCGTTTTTTGAGGTTCTGAAACTATCCCATGAACTCAAACTTTTTGAGAACGATTGATTAAGTACGAGAAAAACCATTGTCTGGCAGAGGTAGAAAAACCAAAGGACTGTACTAATTTATCTAAAAGAAGGCTGTGGTCGAGAGGGTCAAAAGCCTTGCTAAGATCTAAAAATACTAGTCCAGTCAACAATCCTTTTTCGATATTCTGTAAAAGGGTGTTAGTTGCATGAGTCAAGAAGGTTGAAGTGCTGTGGAGAGGGCAAAAGCCGGACTGTGATGGAGACAGCAAGTTGTTGAGCTGAAGATGGTCATAAACCATTTTGTGTACCCCTCTTTCAAGGATCTTGGAGAATACAGGCAGAACAGATATGGGTCTATAGTTAGATGGAGCACTTTTACTTCCAGCCTTGTGTATGGGTGTAACAAGGGCGTGCTTCCATTCATCTGGTATATAGCCTCCACGTAAAGATCTGTTCATAAGCAAGGTAAGGGGCTCAGATATTGCATCTGAACCATCCTTTAGAAGTCCTGCTGGTAATCCTGGGATGCCTGTTGATTTTTTTCACTTTTAGAGACTTTAATTGCTTTTTAACAAACTCTGGTTCCATCTGAGAGAGCTTGAATGATGGTGGCAAACTTGTTTGAACTGGGATAATATAGGTACTAACTCGCAATAAAACCTCTCTCAGACTTCCAATGATGGTTTTAAAAAATGAAGCCAGATGAGAAGATAATGTTTTGGGATCTGTGATATTATTTCTGTTGACAACAAGATTGTCGATCTGACTTGATCAAGTACCAGATGAAATAGCTGACTTCACGGCATTCCAAAATTTTCCTGAATCGTTTTTGTTTTCCTAAATTAGATTGGTATAGTAGTTACGTTTAGCATTACGAATCTGAGATACTACTTGATTTCTGATAGCTCTATAAGTAGCCCAATCATTGCAAGATCCAGATTTTTGTGCCTTCTTATGGTGGAAATTTCTCTCCTTGATCAGATTTCTGATGTTTTCATTTAACCATGGAAGAGTAAAAGATCAAATTCTCATTGTAATGGAGGGGACGTGTTTATCCACTATATCCATAAAGGTTCTTTTGAAAGCCATCCAAGCATCATTTACTGTGAGGGAGTGTCAGTGTTTTCCCAAGAGGCAGAGTGCAGGTCATCAGCAAAATTTTGAGAAGAATATTTATTAAAGCGTTGACAACACACAGACACTTTGATAACTATTCTTCTCAAAATTTTGCTGATGACCTGCACGCTGCCTCTTGGGAAAACATTGACACCTCCCTCACAGTAAAGACATTCATTGCCTGATGTCTTGAATGCAATGTTTGATAGAGGCAACTGCACCAGTCTGGGCAGAGTGCACCTTGGGACTAAACGAGATATGTAACTGAGGGTCATTAGCATAACAATGAATAGGTGGGAGGTGCTGTTCAACGACATCAAACATAAACTTTAAAGAGAAGTAGGCTTGGGCACGACCCTTAAAAAATGCCATACCTAAGGTCAAACTCATCAGATACAGCTCCCTGAAATGAGACTCACTGGGAGAAGCCAAACAAATAACATCAGAACCAGTCAAGAGCAGCGCCATCCAAACCAATTTTTGACGATAATCTGTTAAGGAGAATGCGATGATCAACAGTATTGAAAGCAGCACTGAGATCAAGCAATACAAAGATAATAACGTGCTGCTTGTTCATATTTAACAGAACATCATTTGTTACGTTTAGAAGTGTTGTTTCAGTGCTGTGATCTTCTATAAGCAGGTTGCACAACTGGGTATAGGTTATTACTAACCAGGTGACCGTGAATTTGATTGAAATCAGCCCTCTCAATGAGGTTAGACACAGAAGACAAGTTGCCTATGAGACAGAAGTTCGTAAAGATGATATCAAGACTGGATTTCTTTGATAGTGAAAAAACTTGAGGTTCTTTCCAAATGTCAGGACAAAGCTCATGCTGCAATAAGTTGTTGATGATTTTTGTGAGAACTGGGAGGAGATCCTAACATTTGCTAACCAGTGTGGATGGCATAGGGTAAAAAGGGCAGGTTTTAAAGGCCACGTTCTGGATAAGCTGATAGCATCATAAATGGTGGGAATGATGTCACAATCTCATCAAAAACAGCAGATAGTGTCATCTTCTGGAAGTGAATCAGTCTGCTGATTATTTCAATCTGAGAACGCTTGCCTAACAGAATCCTGTGGTCCACGGTATCAAAGGCCTTAGTAAAATCCAAAAACATAGCCCCACATGGTTTACCTGGTTCCATATTTAATAATATACATTGAAAAATTACTCAGTTCTGATTGGTTAAGATAAATGCAGTTTTCAGGTAATTTAGTGCAGGAGAGAGTTAATTCAGTGCAGAAGAGGGTTAATTCAATGCAAAGAAAGAAACAAGTCAGACATTCTGATTGGTCAATAATCAAAGAAACTCACAGATAGCCATCAAATGCGAGCCTTGGATGTTGCAACAAAATTTGAAAATTTGAAAATTTGCGAGCGAAACAGTGGCCAGCGTTTTAAGTAGGTTTTCTTTCGCCACCGCAGATGAGAAACAGCTTAAACAACGAAAACAATGCAAAAAGCACTGCTTTTTGGTTGTCGGCTTGGAAAAAGTGGTGTATAGAGAAGGAAATTGCCAAGGAAATAAAAAATTATGAGCCAACCCAGCTTAACACTTTGCTCAAGCAATCCGATGCCAAAACTAAAAACAAACATGGTTAAACCTCGGAAATGACAATGCAATTTAATCGAAAGTGATTCGGACACAGACTGAACAATTCCTTGAACTGTTTAGCCGGACTTTGAACTTTTTTGCACCTTAAGGATGTGAAGATGTCATTGCATATTATTGTTTTGATTGTACGCGGTTGTTTTGACCGAACGCACGGTCTGAATAAATTATTTTTTGCACTTGATGTGCGTGCTTTTTCTATGTTTAATTATAATAAGCCATCTTATATTTTCCATGTATATTATTAACATGAAATCACGAAATTTTCTTGTGCAATTTGGAATAAACAAGCACTTGTTAATTTTTTCAAAGACCACAAATTGCACTGGTCCTATGGGCTTGTGCAATTTTTGTAGTCTTTTAAAAAATTTACTCGTGCTTATTTATTCCAAATTGCACTCAAAATCATGTGATTACCTATACTAATAAGACTTCATCAGCAAAAGATGTCAATGCAGATATAGTAGAAAGCCCCATCCTGAATTCAAAGTGTTTCCTTACAAGTAGATTGTTAGTAACTAAGTACTGGTACAATTGTGAATGCACAGCTTTCTCAGAATTTTACTGAGTGTAGATAGAATAGAAATGGGTCGATAGTTCAACTCATTTTTCCAGTTGCCCAATTTAAACATAGCTGTGATTTTTTAGCATTTCCACAATTTAGGAAATGTGCCAGTACAATTAAAAAAATTCAATAGCTTGGTGATAGATGGTATGATGGTACAAGCAGGGGTCTTGAGCAGTGTTGCACTGATTTCAGGGAACACTGGTTTTGTTGAAAAATTGGGGAAACCGTCCACAAAACTAGAAGAATTTTGACAACCAAACAAATTAAACAGTGCTTGAGAAATTGGCCTCATTAGCACCACAAAACACAAAAATATTGCAAATAAATTTTAATAAGTAATCACTCACTTCCACAGATCTCACCTCGGACACAGAGGAATGAAAAACACATGGCAAATGTACCTCCAACATTTTTGATAATGAATATGAGTGACAAATGTGACAGAGATAGACCAATTCAACAGTCGTTGACAAAAGATCACCAGCATGGTCATCAATGAAAGATCACCAGAATTGTCTGTAACTGTTGACGTACTAACTTATGCTACATCCCAACAAAGTGGTGTCAGCTTTTATGAAGCTGAAACCACAGGAACTAAAATTGATCATGCTTACCCTCAAAGATTTCCATGCACTGTGGCATGTTTCTGCTGTGGCATGGGGTTAAAACAAGTATCACAGTGCTGAGGATTTGTAGACCATAGTTTGCTTTCACTGCAATAAAAGGTGCAATTACACTTGTGCTAATAAGAATAGTGATTTCCAAAATCGTGGTGATCATAGTTGTAATTATAACAGTAGTCAAAGTACTAGTGACAATGACAATAATATTAAAAATTATAACAATAACAATTATGATAATAATATTAATTATTTTAATGGGACTAACAAAAGTAAAGCTTATATTAATAGGTGAAAATAATAGATGGGTATATTAGCTTTTGTAAACTTCCAAATGACCAGGTTTACCTACCTTTCAAGGCTTCATGGCCTCTGCACTCAGCAATCCAGAAATAAATATCTGGACTGTTTGCCACAACATTGAGTATGCTTGAAAAAAGTAAATGCAGTGTAGGTAAATATATATCAAATTCACCCTAGTAAAACAAATGTGGAGACAGAATAGGCAGAGAAAAATCAATTAGAAAAGACATAAGATTTGGCTAAGTTAATCAATCTCCTCTTGCTACCTGTAGCTGCCACTGGCGACTACTACTGACTAATTCTAGCGCAATTTTTAACGCGGAACGAAACGACATGGTACAATTAAAACTGCAAATAAAACAGCGAACGAAAACTATTACAATATAAACTAGACTAAATACACAAGGAAAGCTACAACGAAAACAACGAAGAAAACTACATGATACAAAACTTACATTTGTTGTGATGTTAAAGATCCTGCCTAGTGGCGGACAAACTGCACGAAGCGAAAAGAACAAATATACGAAACTACACTCGAAGAAACTACACTGCAAAACTGCACCAAACTATGATGAACAATACAGTTAAATACATGCTACGTTACGCAACGTTACACAATGACACAAAGAAAGCGCACACAGAATTTTACTACAATTAGCACTCTTGCACAAGAACAGTAAACAAACGAAAAAGAATGTAAGGCGTTACAATCTACACCGGCCCCTAAGTGTTGACGCGCGTGAAACACTTAAATACATTACTGATATTAGATCTAAACGGCTTAACTTAATGGATTCTAGGCCATGAAGTGATGATAAAATACATAACAAGTGCGAACCGAAAGGAACTGCTATGCGCTGAAAGCATTTGCAAACAGCAAGTTCGAAAACTACAATAATACAAAGTTCTCATAAAAGCAAGTCTCAACTCTCAGCTGGACTTAAAGTTCAAACTTAAAGTTCTTAATGAGTTGAGCTCTCTTCAGTGGCTTGGAGAAGAATGCACTTGTCAATGGGTTTGTCCAACAATGATGTTCTTGTTTTTAACTTTACACGGCGAACGCGTCCATCCCTGCTTGGTACTGCTTCAACCACACCAGCCATCGGCCAACAATTTTCTCGGAGAGGTATCGTCCTCTATGTTCCTGTGCGGATAATGCCACTTTTGGCGTTGCTGCAAGAGGGGCAGATATTCCTTAGACCATTGCCTTCAGAACTGGTCAGCCATGTACTGAACTTGACGCCATCTTCTACAGCTAAAGATGTCTTCCTTTCTAAAGGTCCCTGGAGGCAAAACTGATCCAGATTTCAAAAGCAGCAAGTGATTGGGGGGTGAGGGGTTCCAAATCCTTTGCATCTTCAGATACTTTTGTTATTGGCCTTCCGTTAATGATCGACTCAACTTCGCACATGAGAGTGACTAACGCTTCATCGTCGAGAGTCTGTTGCTTGAGGAGAGCATTTAAGATCTTCTGGGTGGTCCGAATACATCTCTCCCAGACGCCACCGTGATGCGAGCCGTAAGGTGGGTTAAAGGTCCATTTGATGTCCTTTTGGAGCAAGCTTTCATGAATCCTTTCTTGATTCCAAACACGGATGGATCGTCGGAGCTCCCTTTCACCGGCTGTGAAATTAGTACCGTTATCTGAACGGATCTCTTTCACTTGACCCCTCCTCGCTTTAAATCTTCCTAGTGCTAGTAGGAAGGATTCCGTCTCCAAGCTATGAACTACTTTGATATGCACTGTGCAAATAGCTAAACATGTAAAAATAATTCCGTGTTGCTTGGCAAGGCTTCGAGGATGTCGAATGTGAAAGGGTCCAAAGCAATCAACGCCAACTGCTGTGAAGGGTGGCTGGTCTGGTGTAAGACGGTCCTCAGGAAGGTCAGCCATCTTCTGCTCGAGAACTGGCGCCTGACGGCGACGGCAACTAACACATTTAGACAGGATTCTTCTCACAGCACAGTTTCCCTTGATTACCCAAAATCGTTCGCGCAAAAGACTCAAAATGTACTCTCTACTAGAGTGACCAGAGATAAGGTGAAAGTGCTCTATCAAAAGGTTGGACACGTGATCATTCTTTGGAAGGATGATTTGATTTTTACTGTCGAAAGACGCCTGGGCTGGTCTAAGTCTTCCTTTGACACGCAGCAAGCTATAAACCAGTATTGGATCTAAGCTTTGTAAGCAACTTGACTTTTTTACAGTACTTCCACACCTTGTGAGGGAGCGCCTTTCTTCAGGAAAATGATGGCGTTGAATAGCCTTTAGGATTTCTAGCTCTGCTGCTCTCATTTCTTCAACGGAGATAGACAAGATCGTCCCTGCATGCAACTTCCTTGGTTTTTCACCCTTGCTGGCAGATTGTAACTTCTCACAGTAACGCAAGAACCAGGCAACTGATTTTTTCAGCCTGTACCAGGATGAGGTATGCTGGAAATACTTCGCTAAAGGACCAAATGGCTCCTTTGCTGATGACATAAAAGAATTGGCTTCTTCTTTCACTTCTGGATCGGTATCTGGAATGCTATCTAGCATCGTGGGGTTTCGAGGCCACACCTCCATTCGCATCCAGAGAAATTGCGCCCCCTTTATCCATCGTTCACGGTCAAGCAGTATCTCTGCTGATAGCCCTCTTGAGAGGTCGTCGCCTGGATTAGATTCTCCACTCACATACCTCCACTGGTTAGGGTCGGATCCGTCCCGAATGATTGCGATGCGGTTAGCTAAAAATGTGTGAAATCTCTTGTCTTCATTGTTCACATAACGTAACACTGATGTACTATCCGTCCAGAAAACTGATGGCTCAGTAAGTGGGAGTTCTAGCTCTCTCTTTATGGCTTTGTCTGACTGCATCGACACTGCTGCCGCTGAAAGCTCTAATCGAGGAATAGTAAATTTCTTCAAAGGTGCGAGCCATGACTTTCCTTGAAGGATAGCACAATGGACTCTATCGTTGATATCAACCAGGCCCAGGTAAGATACTGAACCAAACCCAATCTCCGAAGTGTCTGAAAAATGGTGCAACTGACTATAAGCGATGGTCCCAAAGTTGGCCAGTTTAAAACAATGGTTGATCGGAAGCTTTGACAGCATAGGAAGGTCTACAAGCCATTTTTGCCAACGTACATTGTACTCTGGAGGTATTTCCTCATACCAGCCCAATTTCATCTTGCAAAGGTCTTGTAGAATTTTCTTGGCTGTAAGGACAAATGGTGCAGCAAAACCAAAGGGGTCGAACACTGATCCAATAATGGACAAGATACCTCTCCGCATAGGGGGCCTTTCTTTGACATTGACGTCGAAGCCAAATGTATTGGTGTTTACTCTCCATTGCACGCAGAGTACTCTTTCAACTATATGTTGGAGGCTGATCTCCTTTATAGTCTCAAGAACCTCCCGATCACTGCTGATCCATTTCATTAGTCAGAAGCCCCCTCACTGTAGTAAGCTGCGCAAGTCACCGACATGGGCAATAGCATCTTGAACTGAAGGCAATGACTTCAGACAGTCATCAACTGACATCTGGTATTCTTTCAGTGCATAGGACAAATCGCCTTTTGGCCACCACAGAAAGCGGAGAAAGGAGCGGTCAGTGTCTGGAACCTTTACCTGGTGGAACATCGCCTCGATGTCTGCCATGACTGCCACATGCTCTTGCCGAAATCTGGTGAGGACCCCCAAAAGAGAATTTGTGAGGTCTGGTCCCTTCAACAACAAGTCATTGAGTGATTTTCCCTTGTACTTAGCAGAGCAGTCAAATACTACGCGAATTTTCCCAGGCGTTTTCCAAGGCCTCTTTGGAGGTTGTAATTTTTTCCTTTACTTCTTGTAAATTTCTTTCGTCAGAAAGTAATTCGATAACTTCATTAACTGTAGCAGTTACGTTTGCTATGTGACCTTTTCGAGTGTTCTTAAGGCTTCGAATCCTTTCGTTACGAACTCCATCCGAATCGAGAGTCGTATTTGGTCTTCTAGGTCTTGTTCGCGGATTTACTTCGTCCAATTCTTCAGGTGCTCGTTCCGAAGACATCATTGAAGCATCGCAAATTTTTAACGATGTAACTGCCACTGGCGACTAATACTAACTAATTCTAGAGCAATTTTTAATGCGGAACGAAATGACACGGTACGGTTAAAACTGCAAATAAAACAGCGAAAGAAAACTATTACAATATAAACTAGACTAAATACAGAAGGAAAGCTACAACGAAAGCAACGAAGAAAACTACATGATACAAAACTTACATTTGTTGCGATGTTATAGATCCTGCCTAGTGGCGAACAAGCTGCACGAAGCAAAAAGGAACAAATATACGAAACTACACTAGACGAAACTACACTGCAAAACTGCACCAAACTACGATGAACAATACGGTTAAATACATGCTACGTTGCGCAACGTTACGCAATGACACAAAGAAAGCACACACAAAATTTTACCACAATTAGCACTCTTGCACAAGAACAATAAACAAACGAAAAAGGAATGAATAGTCGCTAAACCATTTTAGTTCCATGTCATATACGCCATAATGGGACAGTTTACTTTATAGAAGAGGATGACTGATGGTGTCAAATGCCTTTGTTAAGTCAATGAAAACTGCTCCTGTTGCCATACCACTGTCAGCCTCCTTTCTGATAGGATCAGTGAAGTAGGTAACAGCTAGTTCCCTTGAACGGTTGCCACGGAAACCAAACTGGTACTCAAAAAGTAGATTATAGTGCTCCAGATAAGCCATCAGCTGTAAAGCTTTATTTGAATTTGCTTATTGTGTAGCACATGGGTGCTAGTTTGAGCAAACATATACATAAAGAAGTCACAATTAAATAAAAAATAAATGAATTAAAAAAAAACTTAAATATAGTATATGTACATACATGAATTAAAAATATAAATGATATATATAAGGATAAAAAGTATAGTTACATATGTAAAGATATTGCTATAAATTCTCAAAGTTAAGCGCTTAGGTTTTGTCACATTACACCA
Source organism: Pocillopora verrucosa (assembly GCF_036669915.1). Classification (NCBI taxonomy): domain Eukaryota; kingdom Metazoa; phylum Cnidaria; class Anthozoa; order Scleractinia; family Pocilloporidae; genus Pocillopora; species Pocillopora verrucosa. Next base: position 9,323,430 of record NC_089324.1, read on the forward strand.
ATAATGTACAATTTCCGTCGGTTGCCTGTCAGGCACGCATCAACTTCAAGGTACTTCTCCTCATGTTTAGGGCGTTACATGGCCTTGCACCTCACCTCTATGGTCCTTAATTATTATAAAGACATCATGCTATAATCTCAGAGGTTCCAATACTTTACTCCTGGCTATGGCATCAGTGAAATCTTAGGCCATGCTAGGTGATTGGGCATTCACTGTTGCAGCACCGTCATTGTAGAACTCTCTGCATAGTGAGCTTCGCTCAATTACATGTGTTACTTGGTAATTTAGTGTTAACAACTTAGTTGAAAACGTAAATTAGCCATCGTAAAGGGTAAAAAAGCTGACGTTTAACGCTCGAAACGTCAGCTTTTTTACCCTTTACGGTGGCTAATTTACGTTTTCAACTCAGTTGTTAACACTAAATTACCTGCTATACTCTCCCACCAACACAGCACCACAGTTTGTTTAGAAACTTACCCTTTATCCACATGTGTTACTAGTTTTAAAGCTGACGTTTAACGCTCGAAACGTCAGCTTTTTTACCCTTTACGGTGGCTAATTTACGTTTTCAACTCAGTTGTTAACACTAAATTACCTGCTATACTCTCCCACCAACACAGCACCACAGTTTGTTTAGAAACTTACCCTTTATCCACATGTGTTACTAGTTTTAAAACTCATCTTAGGACCTATCTTGTTAGTCTTGCATATACTTGATAGAGATTTTATTGGGATGTTATTAGCATTTTCTCTTTTTGTATAATATATACCTTAGTTTCTTCAATTCTCTTTTATGTAATATATACTTTAGGAATATGCATCTGATCATAGTCATGTAAAGATGTGCACTAGAAATGGATAAATTATTATTATAGTTTAATTATTAAAGTTGATGTGCCTTACAAATTTCTTAAGAGATTGAAGATCAGGTTGAGTTCTCAAATTATCATCCAAGAAATTCCATATTTTGGATCCAAAGTACCTAATGGATTTAAAACCATGATGTATTCTAGGTAAGGATAGAATATTAGATCCTCTAAGTTGATAATTTGTGTTATGAGTAGTAAATAAGTCCTTAATATCGGATGGAGCGATATTATTCAATGCTTTATATATTAGTATAGAGATATTTTGGAGCCTATGACTGTAAAGTGTAGTCATATTAGCCCTATTTAAGAGGTATTGATAGTCATTTTCCTTATCCTGAAAAACACTTTGAAGAGCATGTTCATGTAGTTTTTCAAGCTTATCAGAATCACTCTTTAGACAAGAGTGCCATACCATAGAGCAATTATTAAGATGTGATAAAATGAAAGAATTATACATTGACTCTTTTAGGTCTTCGTTGATAGCAGTCTCAATGGCTGCAGGACATTCACAACTGAAGTGGAGCTGATTGTCATCAGCATAGGCATTCACGTTATATTTGGTAACACAAAAATTCAAGTAGTTGACAAAGATATTGAAAAGAAGTGGTCCCAATACTGATCCTGGGGGAAGTCCCCTTAAGACCATCAACCAATCAGAGAAAATGTTCCTCATTTTTACATGTTGTCTACAGCCAAACAAGAAACTTTTCATCAGGCTGATGTTCAAAAGCCCATGTGCAGTAAGTTTGGCTAGGAGGAGGTCTGGTGATAGACTGTCTTTGCTAAGGTCTAAAGATACGACGCCCAATCCAGAATCAAGATTAAGTGGTCACAGAAGCTTAGCATATGTCAAAATGCAGTGCTTAGCTGCGTGATTCTTTAAAATATGTCGTGAGATTTAGACAAAATTTCTGGAAACATCAAAAAAGAAGAAAAAAAGGAAGATATTTGCAATATACCTTTAAGGCTACAGATCTTCTGTGCTATTTGGTTATCAATATGAGTTATTATACAAAGAAACAGTTCAAAGCTTTCAAAAGCTTGGAGGTCTACAACCAGATGTTTTTGGGTTTTATTTCCAATGTTCAAGGCAAAGTAATAGGTGAAAAATTTCTGGTGATCCAAAAGGTGAGGTATTCTTAACGAATGAATGAGCGGCCAATTGCAGTTTGGATTATTACGAATAAGGAGGGAGTCGTGTTGTCAGCTCACTGCCTTGGTTGTAAAGCTGGACTAGCTGAGACCTGTTCACATATTGTAAGTATTTTATTTCGTATCGAAGATGCAACAAGAATAAATGAAACACTGGTATGTACGCAAGTAAAGTGCATGTGGTTGTTACCAACATATGTGAGTGAGGTTCCTTACGGTAGGGTCAAGGTCTTAAGGTCCTGCTACATTGATCAATGCAAAGTTAGATCCACAATGTTTAACACCCATAGAGGCTACAGATCTTCTGTGCTATTTGGTTATTGATATGAGTTATTATACAAAGAAACAGTTCAAAGCTTTCAAAAGCTTGGAGGCCTACAGCAGGAGGGTTTTGGGTTTTATTTCCAATGTTCAAGGCAAAGTCATGGGTGAAAAATTTGTGGTGATCAGCAAGGTGAGACATTCTTAACGAGTGAATGAGCAATCAATTGCAGTTTGGATTATTACTAATAAGGAGGGAACTGTGTTATCAGCCCACTGCCTTGGTTGTAAAGCTGGACTAGCTGAGACTTGTTCATATATTGTAAGTATTTTATTTCATATTGAAGACTCAACGAGAATTAATGAAACGCTGGTATATATGCAAGTAAAGTGCACATAGTTGCTACCACATATGTGAGTGAGGTTTCTTATGCTAGGGTCAAAGATATCAACTTCAAGTTGGTGAAGAAGTTGAAAGATAAGATGCCTGTATTGAGGGACTATCAGTAAACTCTTCACCTTCTTTATCAGCACCTGACACTACAAAGAGAGCAAATATCTCAACAGAACACGTTACATCTGGAGAACTGAGCTGAAATATTAGCTTGTCAAACTAAATGAGTGCAAGTTCAAATCTGTAGCTTTAAGTTTGATTGAACCCTACTCTGAACAGTTTATCATGAAAAGTAGAAGTATCCCAACCATTTCTGACCTTTTTGATCCATCTAATTTTGACTTGTCCCATCCAGAACTCCAAGAAAAGTGTGAAAATATTGATATGACAATCTCAGAACCACAGGTAGAATTAATTGAGCAAGATACCAGGGAACAGGCGAAAGGAAATGCATTTTCAAGCACAGAGCTGAGCACATTGGTGCATCTCTTAGTTGGGCAGTAGCTCATACTAACCCTGCTATGCCATCACAATCCTTAATCAAGTCCATATCATATCCTGATCTGTTCAAAGTTACTACTAAAGTCATGGCCACAAGAATGAGAGTGCTGCCTTAAAAAGAGTATCATTTTCCTTGAAAGTTCTGTAATTGTTTCAGTACAACCTTTCTTTTTAAGGATTTTCTTTATAACTCTTTGTATTGCATGAAAAGGGTCCAGTTTTATAGTTACATCAGGAAATATCCTTTACAGTTTACACACTAAGCACAGAATTATCTGAAAGGAAAATTGTTGGCTTTTGTCCCTGTTTATCTAGCCTGTTTTATGCAAAACATTTTCAATTGACGAAAACTTGGTTCTTTTACACAGCTTCAAGCCCAACACATTTCCCTCCTCATAAAGGACAATAAATGATGTATCATACAGCTTCACCCATCTCTTATTTAATCAAAATCCAATACTTGCAGACAGTTTGAACATATGATTGCAACTTAACCACTTTCTGGCAGCCATTTGACACATTCTCTTTGTATGTAAATGCTCCTTCTCAAAGAAGTGCCTGGCTATGCAAGAGGTTATGATCTTCTTGCCTGGTTGTTGAAATCTTTGGTCAAACTCTGGAAAAGAAAGACAAATGTTTGAATTTTTGTTCCATGCAGAGATTTAAGCCTCCCTGTGTGTACCTTTGGTTTCATACATTGTCTGTAGCCAGAGAGTTTGAATTTCACTAATTGTTAACCCAGCAATTGCATGAGAGATTACAAGCTATACAGTTCTCTCATCACTTCAGCCTTGTGAAATGAGACAAATAGAATAGGCAAAACACCCTAAAACTTGTGACAAAATGGAAGGATCATGGGCAATTTGATGTCTCCGGTCACAAACATATACTCCACTAACTGGCAAGACTGTATTTGTTAAACCATAAAGGCGTAGTTCATCACATTTTGTTCTGCTGTCCTTTCATCTTGTAGCTCTAAGTGACTGAGTCATTCCAGAACATTCAAGGAAATTGGGACAACTTGAGGTCAAATTCGAAAAAATCACTTAATGGATCCCAAAGCATGACATCATGTACCACATAATCTTCAGGATTACTGGATGTTGGCCTTATTTGACCACCCCTGATAACCACACCATGTTGCAATCATATTGTATATGCATTTGATTCAGATGAATGAATGCTCAAAACAAGCTGTATAAATCTGTTACTTGCTTCCAAAATTGGCATGTTGTAGGTGTAGGAACAGCCCAAGATGTTCAAAACCACTAAGACACGCAACTTTGATTAAACACTTCATTTCACATGAAAACATTGAGAGCTTTAAAGGTATAAAGTTGGAAAATCAATGGGAAATCAATAAAAGGTACTTTATTTTTTTCACTTGGAAAGTGTATCTCTTTATCCACTGTTGGGGCTTTTGTTGGAATTACGGTCACTTCACCCGTTACGTCATCTGATTTATAAATACGATCTTGATACGCTCAAAATGTGCTCAAATTTCAAGAAGCGTATATATGCTTATAAGATTGTATGTTATAGTTGTCCGATTTATAAATACAATTTTGATGCCATGCTGATGTTGATGTGCTCTAAATGCACTCATATTTCATGAAGGGTATATATGCTTAAAAGGTTGTGTCATTAGCAAAAACGAAAAACAAACGGCTCCTTTAGGAGCCACCAAATGAAATAAAAGCAATGATCAACAATGCAATACATGCCAATACATAGAATACACAGATAAAACTAAACAATTCTTTTAATAAAAATATAAAATCCTAGAAAAATTTAAAGAATTTATGCAAACGTAAGTTTATCTTTATTCAAACTTGTAAACCAACTACTTCAAATGATTAAAAATGGTGACGCTTACCTGCCTGCATTACTTGCATAAAGCTCCCTTGTCCCATTTCAGTTATGCATTGTCATGGCACGTTTTCAACCATTCACATATGGTCAAAGTGAAACAACATTACCAATCACACCCGTGAAAGTGTATTGAAATGTTGGAAGCAAAATTATAAGAATTAACCAGGACACTCCTTCAAGTATTTCTTTTATGCAATAACGGGGGTTTTGTGGGATTACAACGTATAAGAATTTGTATTGAGGAGAGTAATCAAACAAAATGATATTTTGTGTCACCAAGTGTGAGCAAATGTGACTGGCTGCATTAGTTGCTAAATCTGAACTGACATAAGTTCAAAATCTGTCCAACTCCAACATCAAAACAAAAAGTTCACGATAATGTTTCACTAATTTCTTGCATGGAGTGAAGTGACTTTGATTATGGAGCGAAGTGACTTTGATTATGGAGCGAAGTGATTGGGGGAAAAATGAACATGAGGCGAAATGACCGTAATTCCAATAAAAGCCCAAACAGTGGATAAGGAGATACACTTTCCAACCTTGGAAAGTGAAAAAATAAATATCCAAAGTTAGAATGTCATATTTGTTCTACATGTACCAATATTGATAACCCATGTAAAGTCCAACATAGGAAACATACAATTCCAAGTTGAAAGGTCACACTACCAAGCTTGGCAATCTTTGTAAAAGTCAGACATGGGAACCATACTAATCCAAGATTGGAAGGTTACATTAAATGGTAACCAAGTTTGATAATCTATGTAAAGGTCGAAACAGGAACATATTGAAGACTCGTGTTATTCATACTCATTTGTAATTTGATTTATTAGAGTCAATATAATAAACATTTGAGTGTACGAGTTCATGTACAGCAACTATTTATACAAAACAAAGATCAAATTGAACAAGTTAAGACGTAAAAAATGTGATGTACATGTAGTACTAGTACTGTTCATCTTCAGACAGACTTGACAGTAGGGATGAATCAGTGGCATCAAGTGATTCAGTGGAGCCTGAGTCTGGTGATAATCATCACTCAGCCTTAAACTGTTCCCAAAGATCATAAATATTACAATTTTCTCCCTTTCTAGATGTCTGTAGTTGACTGGAGATTGAATTTCAACTACTGTCGACTATTACTGTCAACTTCACTTGATCACAATGAAGCAACTCAGGCAGATAACAACATTGCAAAGTCCTTATTTAACTGAAACAAAATCCTGTAGATACTGTGGTACTCTTGAGACTTGTCTATTCCTGGTCACAACTGCTGCTAGCTTGTTTGGACTTGGTGGTGGCTCCTGCTCTGGGGGAACTATTGTAGGTTCTGTTTGCTTTGTTTGACCAACAAAGTTCTCCTGGGCTGGTTGACCTATGGCATGAAGCCTTGGTGATTTAGCTTAGCAGGAGGTGTGTTTGGCTTGTTAACCTGAGATGGAACAACTGAACTGGCACTAGCAGTCTGACTAAATGGTTCCTTAGATGTGTGGAGGTGTGGGCAGTTTCTTCACAACACCTTACCCTCACCTGCCCTAACTTCATAAGAACGGATGTCAACTTGGTCTTCCATTTGTGCTTTAAACCATTTCTGTTGCTTGTCGCCTTGTTTAGGGGCTACTTGGATGACTTCACCTGTCTGTAAAGGCAGAAGTTCTTTCGTGTTTTGGTTGTAAAACTTGGTATGTTTGGACTCCTGCTTGAGAAGTTTCTCCTTCACATTCTCTTGGATCATTGGCTTTAACAACTGACTGGTGGTGGGAAGTAGTGTTCTCGTTCTGAGTCAAAACATCGAGCAGAGAAACTGGACATACCTTCAGATGGGGTATTCCTCCAATCCAGCAGTGACAGGAATTTGTGGTTTTATGGCATTTTCAGCCTCACTAATGCTTTGAGGATGACTAGTTGAGCTTGTGGTGACTTCAAACTCATAGTTGGCTGCAAACTCCCTGAAATCCTGAGAGTTGAAAGGAATGTTATCGCTGATTAGCTGATTTGGAATTCAAAGGACTGAAACTGTCGATAGAGTTTCTTGGCGATACCTGCTGTGGTCTTGCTTTCTAGTCTGTCCACCTAAAAGTAGTAGTAGTATGAATAGTAGTCAACCACACAGAGGTAATCTGTACCATCCAGTGAATAAACATCTGCACCAAGCTTTTGCCAGGGTTGATCAGCAACCTTGTGACAAATGAGGGGCTCTTTTGGTTGTTTGATTGGTAAAATGAGCAAGTATCACACTTTGAAAGGAGGTTAGTTAAGTCAGAATCTATTCCTAGTCAATACACAGTTTCTTTGGTTGGACTCAGGCAGCTTTGAATTGCAGTGTGCGCTCTATGCAACTTCTCTTTGATCCTTGCGTGCATGCTCTGGGGAATGACACAACGCTAACCTTTGAAAATTAAACCCGCCTGTGCTGATGACTCATCTTTAACTAGGAAGTATGGATGAAAAATGTTATGAAAAAATATGGGCGTTGTAATGGCTGGTGAGGCATGTAAGGGGGCCATCCTTGAAGACAATACAATCTTAAAATGGAGCATTCTCATGTGTCTTCTGTGCATCTCTTATCAGCTGTAGTCGCTTTGGCATGGCAGGGAGACAAGCAGCAGCTTATCTTCTAGCCTGGGCAGGCCAGCAGGAGCACATGAGAGTGTATCTGCAGTGACTTGATGTTTTCCTGGTACATATTGGACTTGATAGTTGTATCTCATAAGTCTCTTTGTGATCTGTTTCTAGGGTGAAAGGGATGCTGAGTATGTAATCAGAGAACCTCTTACCAGCTCATGTTGTGGCAAAGGCTTCTTTTTCAATTATGGCATAATGTTTCTCTGTGTCACTGAGAGATCTTGACATCATCCTGAACTTGAAATAAAACTGCACCAAGTCCCGTGTCAGAAGCATCTGCAGATAGAATCGTTGGGCAGTTTGGATTGTAATGCGCCAGGACAGATCGGTGACACTAATGCTTGCTTGATCCGCTTAAAGGCTTTTTGCTAGGGTTTAACCCAAACCCAAACATTGTCTTTGCGTAATAACTGACAAAGGGAGTCGCTGAGGTCAGCCAGGTGGGGAATAAACCTTCCAAGATGGTTTACCATCCCCATGGATCACTGTATCCCGGCGACATCTGAAGGGACTGGGAATTGGGCCACGGCAGTGGTCTTCTTTGGATCTACGTGGAGTCCAGAGCTATCAGGGACTTTAAGATTGTCGACGACGGTCGGCTACAACGGTCAAATGAGTGTCTAAATAAATGATGTTTTTTCAAATGCCTAAAGAGTATTAGATGTTTAATTTTAAATGTCAAGCGATTTTCAAAATTACCCTAAACTCGCAAGCTTTTCGACACTGTAAAAACATTTCTGACCTAATCTATTGAGACCGTGCCAGTAGTACTCTCCAAATTCTCTGGAAATACCTTATTCAAACCTAATGAAAGTGCTCGATAGTTTTTTTACAAATTCCGAGCGATTCCAAATTTATGATGCCTTCTTAGTGGACAAATTTTCCCAAGCTTGTGCATATTATAAAATCGTAGGAGTAATCACAAGCTCAGAAAATTGGTCCACTAAAAACTTAAATAATTTCTGAAATTGCTTGACATTTCTAAACAAACATCTGTTATTCTTAGAATTTTGAAAGATCTTTCCAGGGGTAGTTTGTGAAGAAATTTAATTGCCAGACATGGAGTATTTTAGAAACCCTGTTCGGCTGCTGGACGTAGAGACACTCAAATGAATTGAAAAAAAATAGATCAAAATTCCAGTATTTATATAGTGGATTAACGGACTCATAAAAATTGCAAAGAATCAAAAACTCTTCACCATCTAGGGAATCATCGGCATAAGCCACTACTAACGCGTTTCTGACATCTTCAAAGACAAGTTAACCACCATCTTCAGTCTGTTGGCGAAATCTTAAAGGACAACAAGGATTAAACTTTCGCGCCCTTAAACGGTACTCAACCCAGTCTACCGAAAACACATCCAACCGTCATAGCCAATCGTATTCCCTATGAATGATGTGAGCGAGGAATCAAAATTGGAGATTGTGAAAACTCACATTTGTCATTAAGGGTCAACCCAGCTTCTTATAAGCGGTGAAGAACCGCTCATACGTGTCCATCATGTTCTGACTGGTCTACTTCGTGAATGAGGACATCATCCATCTGACAGGGTGTCCCTTCCAAGCCCTCAAGTATCTAGGACATAGTGCGTTGGAAGATCTCTGGGGCGGAGCTGATACCAAACGGTAGTCTGTTAAAACAAAAATGCCCGAATGGTGTGACAAAGGTTGGGGGCAATTTTGATTTGTCATCCAAGGGAATCTGCCAAAACCCACTGTTGGTGTCTAGTTTGGGGAAGATCTTGCTGTCTCCGAGTTCATTCACTGAAGGCATTGGGTGTATCTCAATCTGGACTGCTTTGTTAAAGTGAGTCAGGTCAACACAGATACGCACACTGCCATTTTGGTTTAAGGACAGGGACGATACCTGCACACCATTCAGTTGGAGCTGTTACAGGCGAGATCACTCCTTGCTGAAGCATTGTTTCTATCTGACTTTTTACTTTTGGAATCAGTGGATGGGGAATCTTTCTTGGATTGTAATAATAATAATAATTTACCAATTTATATAGCGCGTATTTACATGTGCTGATCAATAGCGCTTTACAATCATATGTTTAAAAGAAAACGAAAATACATTACCGTGAGAATAAAATAAACTAAGTTACAAACTACAAAAAATACTTCTTAAAAAGATAGGTTTTGAGTCGAGATTTAAAACTGTTAAGTGATGTTGCTTGACGAAGCTCCACAGGTAGCTCATTCCAGAGTTTCGGAGCTGCTGCTGAGAATGATCTTGCTCCCAATGTTGTAAGCATCTTTCCCTTGGGATGGTCCAATAAGAGCTTACCAGTAAACCTAAGATTATATAATGAATTCGATTTTATACTAATAAGATCGCTAAGATAAGTTGGCGCTAGGCCATAAATACATTTGAAAGTCAAAAGTAAAATCTTATAGTCAATACGCAAAGAAACTGGCAGCCAGTGCAGCTCATAAAGCGCTGGTGTAATGTGAGAAAACTTTCCAAAGCCAAGAATAAGTCTTGCTGCTGCATTTTGTACACGCTGTAATTTAGCGATCTGCACACTTGGTAAGCCAAACAATAAACCATTACAATAGTCAAGACGGCTGGTTATAAAAGCATGAGCCAAAGTAATTAAAGAATCTCTTGACAGGTATTTCTTAATACGTCTCAAGTTATGTAAATGATAAAATGCCGCATTACAAGCCTTGTTTATATGATCAGTCATGCTTAAGTTGCTGTCAAACCAGGATCCAAGATTTCTAACACATGGGCTTGGACTGATACGATTATTGCCCACAGTTATGGAACACGAATCTAATTTATCAAGCTGTTGTCATGTGCCGACTAACAAAAACTCCGTTTTATCATCGTTGATCATCAACCGATCTTGAATCATCCATTTCCTCACCGCGTCAATGCACTTTTCCATAGCTTGTATAGCATCAGCTTGAGCAGTGTTGCCGAGTGGTTTAAAACTCAGATAAAGCTGCGTATCATCAGCGAAACAGTGACCATCAGGAAGATAATGTTCCACGATCTTAAACAGCTTGGGCGCATATATTATGAATAGCAAAGGCCCTAAACATGAGCCTTGGGGTACCCCGCAGTTCAAGTCAAAAGGACGAGAAAGAACTCCATGTACAGAAACGCGCTGACTTCTATCAGACAAGTACGATCTAAACCAATTCAAAGCAGTCCCACGTATGCCAACCTCGTCAGATAGCCACTCTAAAAGTATTCAATGATCAACAGTGTCAAAGGCAGCA